>NC_050484.2:1800000-2080000 GCF_012460135.2 Molothrus ater
AAACAGCTCTCATGAATAGCAGGACACGATTGGCTGAGGGGGCTTTGAACTGGGGTAATTATCTCCCCAAAAAAGCGCTGACGGTGGGGCCGCGCCGGCCCTCTGCCAGGCAGCCCGGCGCACCAAGGCTGGAAGGAAACGTGTGGAGATAAACCCAGCTCAAGGTACGGGGCTGGGCAGAGGAGAGGCAGATGCCAAATTGCCAACTGGGATCTGCTGGGAGGTGCTGGAGTCCCAGGGAGGCTCCCCACACCTGGGCTCGGCCTCTCACCTTCGCCGCTGCCGAAGAAAAGCGACCGACTCTAATTTAATTC
Source organism: Molothrus ater (assembly GCF_012460135.2). NCBI lineage: Eukaryota > Metazoa > Chordata > Aves > Passeriformes > Icteridae > Molothrus > Molothrus ater. Next base: position 1,800,315 of record NC_050484.2, read on the forward strand.
TTCCACCAGCCAGTCACGTGGGCTAATTAAAAGCAGCTGCCTGAAATATTCCTTTGATTTATCTTTTTCTGTTGTTGACAGAAGGGCCTTTATGAAAAAGAAATACTTTGGAGGATCTTTCTCTTTCATTTTTAATAGGGCAGCTAAAAAACCAAAAGCAATTGTAAGAGCACTTTCCCAAGAAGTTCAGCTTTTTGCTTCCCTGAGCAAGGGGCTGGGAAGGCCCATCCTGAATTCATCCCCCAGGATTTTCTCCCACCTTTTAATGACATTTCAAGTTCCCTGTCAACTTGAAATTCAGAGTAGGGATCACCTGCCCCTTCCACACTTAAAAACATCACAGGGAAGAGCTACTGCATATCTGAGAGCATCCAAGGTTCACCCATCCCACAAGGGATGTGTTCCAGAAAAACACAAAAGACCTAAAAAAAAACATTGCCAGATTCAATTTTTATGGGAGCTTCCTGCTTTTGGCAGTATTTTCATTGGGAGGCACTCACAACATCTCCAGCACTGCTCTGAAAATATACTTTTTGTGCGCAGATCAGCAAAAGGCAAAAGAAGGAAGATGAAGAAATCATTGTATTTTAATTTTTTTTTCCTTTGAGGTACTAAAATTTAAGCCATTCCTGTGAAAAATCAGTAGGAAAAGGATGCAGTGCAATTTAAGGATGGTTACATGAACTCTCTGGGTTTTTATGGAGGTGGGCAGAGAGAAGGCAGAGAAAGGGCTTTGTGTGGATTTAAAATTTAAAATTAAAAAAAATAGAGGAAGAGAAAGAAGAAAGAAAAAGAAAAAGAGAAAGCCACAAAATTTTCCCAGTCAAAATTTTCTTCCCCAAATCCATACCTTGTGAGGGTTAGATTTCCACTAAAATTATAAATTTGCAAGGAAAGGTTTTAAATTTTAAAAAATTTTTACATCCTCTGCCCACCTTTGGAGGCATTTTTCCAGATGAACTCAAATTTCTAGGGAAAAGAGACCTCTTCCAGAAAAACACTTTTGACAATGCAAAAAAATTCATTGGATGAGGGGAATTGACTTCACCAGGGAACTTATCCCTATTTGAATGTTCTGTTGGGTTGGATCAGCTGAATTCAGAAAAAAAAAAACCAAAAACAAAACAGCATTGGAAATGCAAATGTTCTTTGGGAAAAAGTAGAATGGGAAACTCTTGGAAGAAGTCTTGGCTGGGGACACCGCTAGAGACCATGAAAGTCTCCGGTGTCATCCCAGCCCAAGTTCTTGATGCTCCTCAGCATCTCCCTATGGGATGCACCCACTCAGGGATGGAGGAACTGCTGCCACCACCTTGCTCAGGTGACAAAATCCCTGGGGAAAGTGTTCATGGAAGCCTTTGCTCCCTCGAATTTCCATTCTGGGATGAAATCTGACCGACACACACCCAGTGCTCCCACTTCCTGCAAAATCCCACTGGATTTCCCAAGACAAGAATATCTTTTCACACCCCTTACCACACTCTTTTTATCTTCAACCTAATTTTTACCCATTCATCTCAAAAGGAGAGCACATTTTTGCTCGGGCTTTCCTTTTTTTTCCCCAGTGAGGCCTCACTCTGCCTGAAATCCCCAAAATCGCTGACACAGTGCGCTCCTCCAGGAATCCAGAGCCTTTCCCACTGAGTTACAAGCTGCCAAGGAGGCTATATTATAACAAAAGGAGTTTTTATATCCTCCTGTAGGCAGAAAACTGGAAACTGCCACGAAATGTGCATTATCCAAAGGGGATTTGTTGATGGATAGAATCAACTTATTTAGGAAATTTCCAGCTGATCTGTAAACACGGCCCAGAGAAGTATGGGGAGACAGCAACAGTGGTGCAGGCAGTGTCTGAACCCTCTTGGCCCCCATCCTGGGACTTAATACCTCAATAACTTGTCCTTATGAGTCACTGCAGGGAAGGAGCCAGCACTGCTCTTGTCACACTGGGTCAGTGGACTGAAAGGCTGTCACGGGCTGAGCGGCTCAGGATGGGGCTGGGTGAGACATGTCCAGCCTGGCAGGGATGCTGCTCTTTGCTAGGGACCTTGTTTAGGGGATTGAAAGGAAATATAATGCAGGGGGAAATAAAAAAGTAGGTAAAGATAAAAAGGGAAGAGGTAGGGAGTGACAAATTTTAGGCAAACACCTCAGTGAATTGTCTCACCAAAGTTCTCCAGGTCCAAGAGATCAAAGAGTCCCTTCTGTCATTAAAGTTCTGGATTAAATCAGTGACGAGCTCTAATGGCTCCCAGGAGGCCAAGCCTGAATTTTCACCAGACCAGCAGGGTTTGGTCCATCCCAGGTTCCCCCAGCTGTGCCCAGAGGTTCTGCCTCTGCACCCAACAGGAACCTGGGAGGCGAAATGCAAGTTGTGACAGCAAAAAGAGCTGGCAGCAAATGACCACAACCAATTGATACAGAGGGTTAAAAATCGGGGTGAGGGCTGATTCTCTTTCTGCCTTTTGGTTCTGCGTCACTGGCAACGCAATTTTTGCAGGCTGAGCCACAGTCACAGAAATCCACTCCCTCCACTCCCTTGCACTGATTTCCCTGAGCAGAAGCTGATAGGAAAAGAAGGAAAGGCTCAGGGAAACAGCAAATCTTGACATCTGTGTTAGACTGCACCCATGAGCGAATCCTGCACATCCCAAAACAAACCTGGGAGCAAACAGGCTTCTCCTGGAGGAAAACCACATCTTTAAACACCCAGGATTCGCCGGGTGAACCCAAACTCCCTCTGTAGCCAGCAAAGTGTCTGTGAGAGCAGCACCTTGCGAGTTCCCCTCACCCAGACCTGCCAAGTGCAGCACAGAACCAGGCTGGGCGCGTTGGAGCTGCAGATCCAGGCGGGCTCTCAGAGGGAGCTCCATCCCCCGCTGGCTCCCGGCTTCCCAGGACGCCTTATCCCAAATCCTCCCGCCCAGCCCGGCTCCTGGCGCGGACGTGGGAACAGGAAGGAGCCCTGCGAGATGTTCGGGTCCCAGCCCACGTCTTGCAAAGAGACACCAGGTCTGCCCAGACATGGGGGCCGAGTTTTCCCACCCCAAATATTCCCCTAGAACGGTGCTTTCCTCTGCAGCTCGCCATGAACTCCATTTCCTTGCCAAGAGTGGGGGGTAAGAGGGGAAAGGATCTGTCATGCACTACCCCCCCTCCTAAGATCATTCATCCTTCCTTTCCTCAAAAAGTGAAAAAAAAAAAAAGGGAGAGAAGCGGGAATTGCTTGATAATATAGTTTAAATATATCTATTTTTTCCACTCCCCGATTTTCTCTGCTTTATCCCCTTTCTGCTGACAGGGAGACCTTCCCAAAGGAAAAGCAAAAGGGAACAGAGTAAAGGAATTAAAGAATTTATCCCCAGAAATATTCCTCTTCTTGTCTCCTAAACCTGGGAGACTTTTATGTGACTACTTCGAAATGAAGATTTGGAGGGGGTTCTTTTAAAGAAGACATAAAAATAAAAGAAAGTAAGATTTCTTCCATATATAATTGTTCTCCAAAAAGAATGTGGGGGACGTGAAAGAAACTGGGAGTATCACAATAATTTCCAAATTAAAAATGTAGACATATCTACATTTCATTACTTCCTCGTGGTGAGAAACACTGAAGAGAAAATACTGAAAACTGCAACTTGCAAGAAAGAACAGTCAGGATTTTTGTGTGAGGTGTATTTTCCAGCGAAAACATGTTTGAAAAAAGAAAAAAAAAAACAGAGAGGGAGAGAGAGAACAAATCTTATCAGTGACATGTTTTGGTCCCTGCTATCCAACAGCCTCTTGAATTTTAACCCCAGAGATTTGAATCTAGGTCAAGAGTCTGCCCACCCTCCTCCCCCGGTGCAAGACCGAGCCTGCCATTCCTCAGGTTAGAAATGCCTTTTGCAAAACCCTCCTTGGGTCAGCGATGAGCCCGAGCCCAAGGCCAATTCATATTCCATATGAATCGCTGGTCCAGTCCCGGTGACACCGGCCAGGATATCAAATATACCCCAAAACCGGCCTGCTTGATGATATTTAAAACATATGGCACGGCCACAGGCCCGGCATTCCCATAGCTTCACGTGTGCCTGTTACTGATACGCTGGGTTCTATAATGAAAATATTGGGACACGTTGGATTGCTGGCCCCCTCCCCCTCCCCTCTGCCTGCAAGGATTTCATCACATGTCTGCTCCACTCCGCTTTTGGGATTTATCTCCAAGTGCTCCGTGCCCGGCAGATGTTTGCTCACAAATCGCTCTGCCCCGGCCTCGCCTGGCTCCGGCGGGGCTCACCGGGAGCTGGTGCTCCCCATTCCCCACAGGGGCAACACTCGTGGGAATGGAGCTGGGAGCAGTGCTGGGAACATGCATTGGAATTCAGAAAAACCCCACCCCATCTCAATCCTCCGCATTCAGTCTGTCACACAGCAGAATGACAGCGCCAACACTGAGATGCGCCCAAGGTCTGGGGGTGTCGGGGTTCAGCACCCACACGCTGAGCACATCTGGCTGGCTGACCCAAAATTGTCACTTAGAAGTCCATTTTTCCACCAGCACGTTCCCATCATCACAAGACAGCACATGAAAGCCGTCTCCTCCAGCGGCCCACACATCCTCAGCTGCACGTTATGTTTCTATGTTTGCCAAGGCACCACCAAACCTCCCTCAGTCCTCCTCCCCAGAAGTGTTCTTGCACAAAGTAGAGCAGTCACACTTTGGGGCTTTCAAATTCTCATGTCAGCAAGGTCATGGCTGAAGATTGATCTTTTGTAACACTTGTAGCGACCCTGCTGCATCAAACTTCTGCTTTCCACCAAAGAGAAATTTCCATGCTTGTGAAAACTTCCTTTAGGAAGTTCTCAGCTTCCTTGAAAACAAGGTGTCTATTTGCAACCAATTTTTATTATTATTATTATTATTATTATTTGCTTTCTGAATAAGTTTTTCACCATGTGCTCCCTGTGAAAATATTAGACCCCACTTTAAGGAAAGAAATATAAAACAGGGAGCAACACTAATTACAAAATATCAGCGCTATGGTTGCACAACCCGCCATGAGACGCTGACGTTTCTGGCTGTTAATTTGGGCTTTGCCTCGTAAGCCAGAAGGTATTTGTCCCACCAGCCATGCCAAAGGTTTGGGAAGTGCTGTCTGTGCCTGTGTGGTGATGAACTGGAGACCCTGGATCTTGGTGAGCCACCCAAATCTCGCAGCTCCCAAGGCAATGCCAGCCCAAGATACACTGGAGCTGATGGAAGCGTGACACCCCACCCAAAGCTGCTCATCACCCTTTTTGTTTTTGGTCCAGCCAAGTTGTCTCCATTCTCCTCAGGCTGCTTTCCCTGCTCAGACAGGGAAGACAGTTTTCCAGGGAAATCATGGTTTTATGGAGGTGAGCTCTGAAGCTGCTCATGTGCTTGGTCCTCATGGAGGACTTTGCATGGAAATCGGGTGGTTCTGCTGGAATGTATCAGAAATGTTCCCCCTGCCTCCTGGTGAGGCCCCAAAAAATCAAGAGGGACAAGTGCTTCCCTGATTCACCATGGAATGTGCTATTCCCAGGATGTAATTCTCGAGCAGGATGGTAAAGGGATCTTGTAAATTGAGGATCCTTGAGACATTCCTGGTTTTTTCCCCCAGCCCTTCCAGTAGTTAATGGATCATCTGTCCTCCTGCTTGGACCTGAGTTTCCCCCCAAAATCTGTTGTCTCTCCCACTTCACTCTCCGCTATCCCCAAGAAAATGGCTCATCCCACTGCTTTACCCTTCCCTCTCCAACGAGACAGAATCATTTAGGTTGGAAAAGGCCTCAAGATCCTCGAGTCCAACTTGATTCCAGAGCCCTCGATGGCACCTTTATCCCAACCCCAAAATATCTGCAACGAAGAACTCCAGAGGAGCTGCATTAAAGCCCACCAGACACATCCATTTCCAGAACCCAGGGCATCCTGTGCAGTGAAGTGCCTCCAACTCTAATTCCCTCTAAATGAAAGGCTGCCCAGCAGCATCCTGGAAATCAGGCTTTGAAGCCGGCTCGCAGCTCCCTGAGCCTATTATTGCTTTTTCAGATATTCCCCACTCCCTCAAAACTGTGCAGATGGCTCTGTCACAAGTGCAAAGGCAGCGCTCTCGGTGTCTTCCCCACACAGGAGATGTAAGCCAGCTCATACAGAGGATCTTCCAGCTCCATTTCCTCCATGTGTTATTTTTATGTATCTTCCAGGGAAATGCGACTGGAGAATTTGAATTTAATAAGTGTGGGATATGGGGCGCTATTAAGGCTTCAAAGCACCATCAAGCAACAGTGATGGATCAAAGGCCTACGAAAATATTGCATGGAATTATTGGCCCTTGAGGAGAGCGAGACACGACAAATGCCTACTGGATCCCTGCTCCAGCCCCCTTGGAAGGAGGGAATTATTAAAGGTCGCTGCAAAGCCTGCTGAGAGCAACATAAAGTTTTCTGCTGAGTGTGCAGGTTGTGGATCAGACCCCGAGTCACCTGACAGAACCCAGAGTGGAACCGACAGCAAACTTGAGCCTTGCCAAGAGCGCCAAGGAGGAGGAAATGAAACCTCACCGCCAGATTGATGCCAGAAAAAAAAAAAGAAAAAGAAAAAGAAAAAAAAAAAGCAACCAACAAATTGCAAAGCTCAACTGATAATGAAAAAGCTGGGGGAGGTTCAGGCCAAGGACAGGTATATTTTATAGCTCTCCTCCTCCAGCAGCCACTTCAAGGATGTTTTGAGCTAAAATACGCAAAAATGCACAGGTTGGGCTGCTCGTCCTCCTGGTGCAGAGAAATACCAGGGAGTGGTATTTAATTCCAGGGTTGGCTCACATGGAAGCTAGGCCATATCCACAGGTTGCAGCTGCTGCCCAGGTCACCTCCCGGAGAAGGTTTGAGCTCACCAATCACCTCCTTTATTTCACGCAGTGATTTATTTATACATTTGAAGCTGACCACATAGGATTTTGTTCTTCTACCTCCTGACCAAAATGTGTCCCACTGTGAGGATGCATCCAGCACTGGAATGCACCTTACAGCTTCAGCCAAAGGACTTCTCAAGGCCACCCCTCCTGGGAGATGCTGCAGGCAGGATGTGGGCAGCTGGGACAGGAATTAGAGCCCAGGAATTCTGCTGGAGCACTGCTTCCCACCAGCTAATCCCACTGAGGTTCAGGATACCTAAAGGAAGCCAGTAAGGAATCTGGAGAGGAAATTGGACAAGGGCCTGGAGTGACAGGACAAGGGGGAATGGCTTCACACTGACACAGAAAGGGTTAGATGGGATATTGGGATGAAATTCTTCCCTGTGAAGGTGAGGAGTCCCTGGCACTGGGTGCCCAGAGAAGTTCCATCCCTGGAAGTGTCCAAGGCCAGGTTGGACAGGGTTTGGAGCCACCTGGGACCACTGGAAGGTGTGGGATGGGACCCTTCCAACCAAAGCCATTCTGGGATTCAAAGACGACAATGATCAAGCCAAGCCCACCAGGGATGTGATGGGAAGGGTAAAGGATATCCTGGGTGCAGCAGGCCTGGGAGGTTCATACCTGCTGCCTCATCCAGACATCTTCCCTGAGCCTACACATGCAAATCCACAGATGTTGTGCAGGAATGCTCTTCCTGTGCCTCTGAGGGGTGCAGCTGTTTCCCTGATCGTTTCATTCCCAGTGTTTGGGCTGCCATGCACACATTCCCTCACGGCAGTCTGGTGTCCCCAGGTCCTGTGTCCACAGCCACACCTTTGTCCAGGAGACGTCATGCTGTGGCTCCTGACATCCCAACAAACAGGGCTTGTTGCCCCTGAGAAAACAGGCAGCCCACTCATTATTTCTGGAACAACAGCTCAAACCCAATCACGCTCATTTTATTAAATTTTTATGGTTTCTTCTTTTAAATTCAAACAGCCTCGAGTTTTGAGGACTTGTTTGTTTGGCTTGGGGCCCTTCCACCTAATTGTTTTTGAAAGAAATAAGGGGCCTTTCCTGCTTTTTCCTTCCCAGATCTCACTAGGAATGTCAAGCCCGGTTTCCCCTGGATTTGTTGAGGGTCCCAGAAGTGGAACTCGAGCTTTTGGGGGTCCAGTTGAGCCTTTAACAAAACTATCTTTTCTCCTCAAAGTTTATTCAGGTGCTCAGTCAAACAGGTGTTGGTAAAGACAAAGAAAAAAGCAGAAGTTTTAATCAGTCTAAGAAAAATAATTTCCTCTCTCAGCTGAGCAGCTTTGGCTCTCCCTTCTGATGTTGTGAGTATAGTTATTCAGTAATTATTATTTTTTTTTCTTCCTTAAATGGAAAATTTCAAGCTTTCAGCATCAAATTAAACACCAAAGTGAAACCAAATCAGCTGGTAGCCAAGAAATTTGATCAGAAGGCACCAGCCCATTGCTGCAGCAGAAACCTAAGCTGCAACACATGGAGGTGAAGGACTCAGGGTGCCTGGTTTTCCAAAATAAATCCTATTTTCCTAGGAATTCTGGCACAATTCACAAAATGTTGCTCTATTTAGAAAACTAACCTTTTTTACCCCTCCGTACCTGTCAGGTTTTCCTTTATCTCCTTGGAGAGGAGCTCACCAGTCACCCAGGGCATTGTCCCTTCCCTCTTCCAGGCCACTTAAATCCAGGAAAGCAATGCCCAGAGGGCCCAAACCCTGAGGCAGAAGGTGGAGCTCCCTGGTTTAAGCAGATGAATATTCAGGGAGGAATATTCATTTCATATTCAGCCCGATTGCCAAACCAGAACTCTTCTTTCTGGTTCAGGGAGCCCAGGTCTCATCTCAATAATCCCACAGGGAATAGAAACGCTCCAAAGGCAGGACTTCTCACTGCTGGGAAAGAAGAAAATACAGGGGAATTGCAGTGCTGTGGGATGAGACAGGAGGGCAGAGGTTGCCTGTTTTTATCCAGGCAAATGAGGGCTCCAGGCCTTGCAAACTATGAGCAGCTCACTCAGGTACCTTCACCAAAGCCAAGGTGAAGTTCAGAGCCAACCAAAGAACCTGCAAAGGACTGGTTTTAACCAACTCTATCATCTTCTCCAGGAAAATTCAGTTTTTCCAGCTTGAGAAAGCCCAACAAATCTTCCCTTGTTTTGTCCTGGCGTTCAAAATTGTGACTGCTCCAAATAGTGGCAATTCCCAAAATCCCAGTGGGCTCCAGCAGGGAAAATGGCTCCCAGCCCTCCAGCTTCCTGGGAGCAGTTTTCCCTTTGCAGGCAGAGTTACCAGGTCGGGTTCATTGTTTTGGCTTCCCTCTCCCCAACATCTGACCTGCCAGGTGCTCAAATTCCAGAGCCAACAGTTCCATTCCATCCCCAGGAGTTAAAACTTTGCTTTGGGAGAGGTTCTCCCCTGCACCCATGAGGAAAACCAGTTATTGCAACAGCAGCTTAATTACTCCAGGGCTTTCCTTTGTTTTTCCCAGTGCCTTGTTTCTATCTTTTCACCTCACAATGCTGTTAACTACAAGGCTGGTTCACCTCTAGGATTCTGGTTAATCTTCAAAAATATTGGAATGCAGGAATACAAACAACAGGCTCGGAGCAACCTGGTGTAGTGGAAGGTGCAACACCCCCTTGAAGGTGGTGTTGCAATCCAAAAAACCATTAAGAGAAGCTGACCCTTCCAGCCATTCCTGAATGCAGTTGGAACACCCAGGCTGGCTTTGGATTCACCTTTATATTAGTGGGAAGCCCTTCTTTCCCAATTTAACAAGGCCGGAAATGGGGGAGGAAAAGGTGAGGAGAATGAAATATTTCCTGTGCTTTGATTTTCCAGTCCATGAAACAATATTTTCATTTTTCCTAACCCAGGTTTTTAAGCTACAGTTGCTACTGCAGCAGCCACAATTAATATTCCACCTTCCAAAAAGAGGGAAAAAAAAGTTTCTTGCCCGTGGATTCCCAGGGAGACGTTCCACTCAAATCTGCAATTAGCGGTGGCCTCAGGCAAATGACCCAAAATAGAAATGTTATTTTTGGACTGGCGATAGCCACCACGTTTTACTCCCCAGAACACCCTTTCTCTCTGCTGTGTGCTGTCATTAAAAATAGAATCCACAAGAGCCAGGGCACTGACTTTGGGATTCTTTCCTGCAGCAGGACACGATCTGCCATCCATCCCAGTGCTGCCATCCATCCCAGTGCTGCCATCGTGGGGAATTACACAGATTTCTCATCTTGCCAGAAATCCCTGATCAGATCTGACACACTGCACCCCATATTTGAAGCAGAACTAGGTCTGGCCCAAATTCTCCTCATCCTACTGACAGTGGTGCAGGTGGTAATGAGTCCCCAACAGCCTCGTGCTTGAGATCCCAACCCAAAACCTGCAGAAGACACTGAAGGTTTCCCTTCTTATTCCGGAGGGGGAGAAATTCAGGCCTGATTTTAATATATCCATAACTTTAAACGCCTGTCTGTGTCCTACAGGAGTTAAAAGGGCTCAGAAGCACCTCTCCTCTCCAAGACGTGCTCCAGTGGGGCAGCCACAGATTCTCTGGGCCTCACCACCTTCACAGGGAAGGATTTCTCCCCAATATCCCATCCAAACCTACCCATGGCAGTGGAAGCCATTCCCTGTGTCCTGTCCCCTCAATCCCTTGTCCCCAGTCCCTCTCCAGCTCTCCTGGAGCCCCTTTAGGCCCTGGAAGGGGTTCTAAGGTCTCCCTGGAGCCTTCTCTTTTCCAGGATGACCCTTGAAATTCACATCTTGCTTGGTTAAAGCTTGGATGGAGCTGCCACCTTCATAAAGGAGATGGACAAAGGGCCTGTGGGCATTTCCTGGGAGCGAGAGACATCCACTGGGAAAATCTCCAAGCCCTCCCCTTGCCTTTCTTTTCCTGCAGCCTCCTGCAAAGAGAAAGCAAGCTCCCTATTTCCAGGCTCCTCAAGCACCAAGCTGAGGGATCCAGGTGGATCTGCCGGTCCCTCTGCTCCGGGGCTTTGGAGAGGGGAGGAAGCAGAGGGGAAGAGCGGGCACATCAGCTGGTAACAGTTCAGAAACAGATGTACATTCCTGCACAGAGCTCCGGCCGGAGCGGATCCAATTTCTTTGGAAGCGTGCTCCGCCCCGAGCGTCTCATCCCTAAAGCCCCGCTGCCCGCACCTCCCGCCCCTTATCTGTTTGCTTTGATTATGAACTTGTCACCGCCGGGGGAGGGCTCTGGGGGACACAGGGCAGGAGAGAACAAAGCCAGGTACCACAAGGGAGCAGGGACAGTCCCGGCTGGCGCTGCCAAGGCAGCACGGGAAGGTGCCCACCCCGGCTGGCTCCACCAGCACTGAGCAATTATCCCCTTAAAAAAGGAGGGGGAACAGCGAATCAGCTTAATCAGGTCTGGCTGCAGTGGAGGTGGTTCGGTGCTGGGTGAAATTTGGGAGCGGGATGTTTCTGGAAGGAGAAGGGATGCTCTCTTCTCGCCTCTGTAGCAGGAGGGAGCGAGGAGGAAGAAGGCAAAATGCACAACAGCGTCTGGTTTTACTCCAGTTTGCTCCAAAAATTGGCGATCCTGGCAGCTCCCCCAGCACAGGGGAGCTGGAGGATGTACTGATCGGATATTACCAGCCTGGATGTACTGAAAGGATATTACCTGCACTGTCAGGGCATCCAATCTTTTCCTGCTCCCCACGACAAGCAGAAGGAGGGGTGACAGGAGGCTAAAATCCAAACCTTCTCCTCTTCAACACAGAGAGGCCAGAGGGTGATTTTCTGGCCAAACCTTGCCCAGGGGACATCTGGACCACAGGCTTCCTATGGAGAACAAGCACTGACCCCAAATCCCAATCCACACTCATTACTGCCCGCTAGCACAAAGATCTGTGAGCCTGGTAAAGGCAGGGGAACAACATAATAGTGAGTGTCACATTCAAACAGGGCATTACAATTCCACTAAAATTACTTTTTATGTTGCATTTTTTATTCCCGAGCCTCTCTCCCACCTTGCCGCGGCGGGAGGAAGGATGGATCCAGCCCAGCCCGCTTCACCAGCGGCTCCTTCGTGCTGCTTCCCCCACAAACCTCCCCGAACTCCCCTTTCCTGCAGGAAAGCCGGGTCACATTTCAGCCGGGGCTGGTCCCGCACCTTTGGTCTGCTCCAGGGCAGATATTTGCGGGATTGTCACCGCGGGACTTAGTGCTGGCACCAAGCACTGCAGCAGTGGAGGGTCCAGACACACACACACACACAGCAGCTCCGGAGTGATGCTCGCTGGAGCCGGGCTCAGAGACTCCATAATTACCCTACGGCCAAATCCCACCATAAATTTCCCCTAATGAAGCCTGCCTGATACTAAAAGGCTTTGCACGTTTAGAGGTTACGCACAGCAGCAATTCCCTCAGGGAGAAATCTTGCCTCGATCCTGCAAACACTCCTTCGGTCTCGTTTGCTGAAGCGAGGCGGGTTTTTATTTAATTTATTTACTTAATATTAGCTGCTTAACCCAGAGGAGCACGGGGCTGCTCTGCTGCTGCCGCTGTGCAGCCTGGAGAGGCACATCCCAGAGTGCCAGGAGCAATGGCTGGACCAGGATCACGCCACGTGGCCACAGCTTTTTCCCAGCACGGCTCCAGTGAAATGCCCAGGAGCTGTGGCCGTGCTTGTATGGGATCATCCCAAACACCCCATGCCAGCTGAGAACTGGGCATGTTGAGACCCATCCACACAGTCCAGCCCCAGAACCTCTCTGTCACTTGTAGGATCAAATCCCACCCCATGGAAACACCTCACGCACTGGGAGAACAAGTCCTGCTTTTGGTGGTCATGGCAGAGCCATAAAAAGATGGAAAATAAATGTTGGCAGGGCAGGGGGAGAGGAGAGGCACAACCAGCAGCTCCACTCGCCCTCCTCACCAGCTGGGATCATCTTCCCGTGCTCCTGGTGCTCTCAAACACAGCCCAAAACATCCCTGCTCCCTCCTTGTGGGCACCTGCAGCCCTTTTGGGCAGGGCACCCGGGGAGCTCAGCCCTGCATCCCCCCTTCCTCCCATGCTCCATGAATCCCTGCAAACCCCATCCTCCCTTGCTCCATGAATCCCTGCAAACCCCATCCTCCTGTGCTCCATGAATCCCTGCAAACCCCATCCTCCCTTGCTCCATGAATCCCTGCAAACCCCATCCTCCTGTGCTCCATGAATCCCTGCATCCCATCCTCCCATGCTCCATGAATCCCTGCATCCCATCTTCCCGTGCTCCATGAATCCCTGCATCCCCTCATCCTCCTGTGCTTCACAAATCCTGCATCTCCCCTGCCCTCCTGTGCTCCATGAATCCCTGCAAACCCACAGCACCTCACCCCCAAAACACGGTGCCATGAGCTGGGAACCTGTTTGCTGGGAAAACCAGGAATGGTGTCCCTCCAGCCTTTGGTGATGGCTTCCCTCAATACTTGGGAAGGATCCCAGGCACTCAGGAGGCTCCTAAATAACCCCAGCAGAAACCAAATGCTCCTCACAAGGGGCAGCATCAGCTTTGAGGTCCGTGGTAGGCGCCATCCCAGCCCACTTGCACTCATGGAGCTCCAGGTTTTGGAGACCCCAAACCCTTCTGGAAGGCAGATTTGGGGTGTGAGTGGGAGCAGCACCCGGCCCTGCCCGGCCCACCGGGGCCTTAAATCAGATTAAAAATCTATTTGCAGAACGGCCTGGCTTTCCGACTTCTGTGCTGCACCTGAAAACCTTTCCTTTGGAAAGCAAACACAGGCTCTCCCCGGGGGCTGCCTGGGGAAGGCTTTCCACTATAAACATTACCTACCAGCAGTGCAGCCAGCCCCAGGCAAGCCAAAAATTCCTTCTCCTACCAAGGAACACTTTCCAATCAAACCAGACATTATTTTTTCCGTTAATGAGTGTTGATACCTACTGGAAAACTTTGTAAAGAAATCCACTCTAAACTAAATCTTCTGATACAACATCAACATTTTACGAGTTTCTTTTGTCTTATTTCTTTTTTATCATTATTATTGTTCTATTTTATTTCCCTGCTCCGTACTGAAAACATGATCTTTGCCGCTCAGGAATGCATCTGTTCCTGCAATTTGGGCTGTGACTGAAGTCAGAGGTCCAAATCTGATTTTTCTCTGCCTTAGCTCCACAGAAGCAAGCAGAGTTTTCCCACATTTCCCCCCACGGTGTGATGGAGAGGAAAAAAGAGACCTGTTGTCTTCTGTTGGATCGATCAAAAATCCTGCTATGACAGTTTTTGTGCGCTGGGATACCACAAATTCAGCAGCAGGATATTCTGGAGGAGGAAAAAAATGTCCTCCTACCTACCTTGGCTGCTGATTCCCTAAAATGTACTGCTTAGCATTTAATGGAAGGGGGGGAAAGTTGGGAGCAAATGGCAACGCATAGCCAGCGTTTCTTCTCCAGGGTCCTCTCCATGGAGGTTTCCATGAACTATTAGTTGCTTTCCAGCTGATCCATATTTTGGGTTTGTCCAGGAGGAGTTTTTCCCATGCCCCCCACAAGTAAGGCTTTAGCCGCTCTGCCCCTACATCTCCACCATTCCCAAGCTTAGCCTGCCCCAGGGAAGTTCTGCCGCTCCGAGGTCACCCCGTGGGATGGGGAGGCCGGTCCCCACCCCATTCCTGCAGGACAGGGCGTTTGCAGCACCCCCAGCACCAGGGGCTGGGAAATAGGGCCCCGTTCCATAGAAACGGGGCAGACTCGAGTGTGTGGGGGGCTGGCTGCCTCTGCACCCCAGAATCTCTGCAGCCTGGCCACGGAGCTGGGAGCGGGACCCCAAAAACCCCGGGGTGGGAGCGGGGGTTTATCCTGGAGGAGTGCTGCAAATCCAGCATCCCCGGGGGTGGGGGGTGGCGTTCGCCAGCTATCTTTGATTCGAGGTGCATTCCCAAGATTTTAGTTAAGTGTAACATAAAACTGTGAAAGTTTAGCGGGGGAAAAGCCTTCCTCCCACCGACCTGGCCGGCCAATCAGGAGGGAGCCCCGCACCTCCCTCACTTCTGACAACTATTTAGCAACTGAGCTCAGCTAAAGTTTCCAAAAAGTTAGAATAACTTCCTCTCTCCAAGACCTCAATTTTTTTACACAACCTCGGTCCTTGAAATAAGAGCCCTTCAAGCAACCTGGAAAACGTTTGGTCAGCAAAAAAAAAAAAAAAAAGGAAAAAAAAAAGAGAAAAAGAGTCCTCCTGTTTTTCCAAAGGATCTGTCTCAGGAATTTAAAGCACATTTAAGACACACACACACTCACATAACATAAGGAGGGGGGGAAAGGCTCTTCCCCTCCCCTTCTTTCAGAAAGCATGGAAGAAAGCTCCAGTTCTCCTGTTTCCCCTGTGGATAGCTTGGGGACCAGTGAAGAGGAGCTGGAAAGGCAGCCAAAGAGATTTGGCAGGAAGAGAAGATACAGTAAGAAGTCCAGCGAAGATGGCAGCCCCAACCCAGGGAAGAGGGGGAAAAAGTCCAGTCCCAGCTCCCAATCTTACGAAGAACTGCAGAGCCAGAGGATCCTGGCCAACGTCAGAGAGCGGCAGAGGACTCAGTCGCTCAACGAAGCTTTTGCCGCCCTGAGGAAAATCATCCCCACGCTGCCCTCTGACAAACTGAGTAAAATCCAAACGCTCAAGCTGGCAGCTCGGTACATAGACTTCCTCTACCAGGTGCTACAGAGCGACGAGATGGACAGTAAGATGACGAGCTGCAGTTACGTGGCTCACGAGAGGCTCAGTTATGCCTTCTCCGTGTGGAGGATGGAGGGAGCGTGGTCCATGTCGGCCTCCCACTAGCCACCGCCCGGGCCGGGCCAGCCCAAGGGGTAGGTACCCGTTTCTCTTCTCCTGAATCGATGCTCTGGGTCTGTTTCCCTCCCTTTGCCCTTTGTGGAATGCTGGGGATGCTGATGGGTTTGGGGTCGCCGACCTGGAGGGCAACGTAGGCACGTCCAGTTCCTCCCGCTACCCCTCTGTGCCGGAGGAAATTCAAATAAATGCAGGAGAAACAGCTTCCAGGAAGGCAAAAATGAGATATCTCCAAAATTTTGGGGCACTGGGGCGGGAAATAATAGTCAGCATGCTTTTGCTCTGTGGGAATGGGGAGTAAGAGGGGGATGGTGTTGAGAGCTGGGTGATGAGGGACAGAGGGGAAACCGTCACCGTGTGACATTTGCCAGAAAGCGCTGCTTCGGAGAAGGGCTCGGAGAGGAAAAGGTGATGGCCACAACGGGCTGACAAGGGGATCCAAAACAGCTGCTGCCCCGCTCTGTGGGTGCCTGCACCCCAAAAACCCCAGTGCTGAGCCCCGTGGTGGTCACATCCCCTCCCAGCTGGGGGGCCGGGGGTCGGCAGGACCCACATGGGGCTCGGCGACGGGTTCGCCCCAGGTTGCGTTTCTCTTAAAAGAAACAAGCAGCAGATGTCGGCTGCAGTCCCAGGCTGTGCCCCTTCCCCCTCACACAGCAAAAAGCAAACAGACATAGGAGAAAGTCTGCTAAATTTTTGGGTTTGTCCAGTTTCCCTTCCCCAAAGTGACGGTAAAGCAGCGGCTGGCGTTAGGCGCAGTTTCTTATTTACTCTCCTCACCAAACCCTTCCTCGTCACTTTCCATTAGCAGAAAACTACTTCCTCTTCAGCTGCCTTTGTAATATTCTGGGAGGGAGGAATAAACAGTCAGAAAGGACAGGGGAAAAAAAGCCTTTTAATAACACCCTCATCTCCAGCTAATTAAGCAGAGCAGCTCTGCGTAGTGTCAGCCGGAGTTTGGGTCTGGCTGGGCGCTGTCTGGGGCTCCCTACATAAAACAGAGCCCACACACCCATTTCACCAAGCAAACACTCTGAAGGGACATTTTTCCCCGCCACCCTTATGATGTAAAAATGAAATAATTTCATCATGTGCAGAGTTGAGGAGGAAAGTTTATCCCAGCCCATTGGCCGGGCTTGTTTAAAGAGGCAAATCCATCTTTGTTCGGTCAGCAATGAACGGCCCCTTTGAATAAATAATATACAGAACCAGGCAAAAACTTGATGCAACTGCAGTGCCTCACTTCAAAAAAGTAAAAAAATATGAAACCAGGACTTACTAGTGGTGTTAAATGGACTTAAAACCATTTTAGATGTAAATATTTCGCTTGCATTCTGAAATGGCTTGGAATTTGCATTTTGTGCTGGAATTAAGGTCTTCTAGTGATTCCCCAAAATATGAAAAAAAGTCTCAAAATTGGTTATTCTGCCCACTGCAAGAGCTGCCTGTTGTTTGGTTTTATTTGAATAGGTAACACGGGTGTTGTGGGGTTTATGGCCATCTCTGGCGTTCTTATATTTTGCATGTCATGCCCCGATTTCAACTGCAAAAATCCAAATCTGAGTGGGTTTTTCAAAAGCAAAACCCTCCGTTTATACAACAGAGAGCCTTTTCCCATGCTAATCTGGCTAAAAAACTGCAGCAAACAGATTTTAAAAAAATCCCCACAAAAAAACCCAGGCTTCTTGTCAAAACCAGATGTAAAATGTCCCGAACACATATTTCTTCAGCAGTTTAGATTGGCTGAATAGGAAAGTGCTGGGCTGGAACAATGCATTGATTCTGTTGTTTCCCAAATGATGTGTTGCCATTAGCCAGGATGGTTGGAAATCTGTTATCTAATACACAACCCTCTTAGCACATGGGACAAAACTTGCCTTTTTTAAACTGTGCTTTACACCCTACATTGATTAAATTATTACTAACATTGCACATGGGACAAAACTTGCCTTTTTTAAACCGTGTTTTACACCCTACATTGATTAAATTATTACTAACATTGCTCTGATGAGACAGATTTTATAGGTAGGTGCTCAGATTGTTCCTATCTCCAAAAAAATGTGTGGATATAATGGAAAAATCACAATGCAGAACCAAACCCTGGTACGTTTTGGTTTGATTTGGAATAAATTGGAATTCGGCTCCTTCGCCGTAACCCAGGCTCCGTGGTGGCTCTTGCAGAGGAAGATCCCAAACTTTGCCCCTTTCCCTGTGCCTGTGCTGTGCAGGAACACGCGTGTGGTTGGACTGTTGAAAAGGTTGTTGACAAATGGCCTGGTGCGGTGCGGTGTCAAATTCTATCGTTTATGGCGACAGAAATTACGGCTGCCAGAAAATAAAAAATAAAGCTACAACGAGGTCCTCAAGAAACCCTTGAAAACAGGCAAGTTTAGTTGGGTGGTGGGACTTTTTATGGGCTGGAGGGGAGCAGCCTGTGCTGCCCCAATGGACAAAAAATCCATAAGAAATTGCTGTGTGGGTTTGGGATCAGCGCCTGCCTTTCCTAGGGAGTAGGAACTGCAAACATGGGGTGAGCGCCGCTCAGGCTGGGCTGCCATCCTCCCTTCTCCTGAGGTTTTGGGAAGAGAGAAGCAAGGAAAGGTTTTCTCCTTGGGCGAAGGCTCATTCCCCTCTGGCTGCAAGCAAAACAAAAATCAGAGGAGCTGTTTGATTAGAAAATCAGAGCCTTGGGAACTGGGAAAATGCCACCTGGCCCCTGCGAACGTCAGCAGGTCACTGCTGCTCACTCCCCTGGCCACGAGAGCTTTTCCTGTTCTGCTCCATGGAATTCCAGACAACTGACTCTGGGAGCTGCAGGAGAAACAGGCGCAGATTTTGCACCTCTAGGACTGCAGAGGGATGTTTCAGCCGAGCCTTCCTTCCCCCCACAATCTCCCCATCCTCACCGCCGGCACCTGTGCCCTTCCCCTCGCAGCCACCTTTCCCTTTTGCTTTCGAAATGTTCCACAGGCTCT
Organism: Molothrus ater; assembly: GCF_012460135.2. NCBI lineage: Eukaryota > Metazoa > Chordata > Aves > Passeriformes > Icteridae > Molothrus > Molothrus ater. Next base: position 1,819,039 of record NC_050484.2, read on the forward strand.
AAACTGAAAAGAACAAACCAGGGAAAAAAGTATATTTCCTGATACTCCTTTTGGTAGGGATAAAACCGGTCCAGCTGGGATGGCAGGACCAGCAGCACAGCAGAACAGCCCTCAGCCCCGCACCAGTAAGACCAGTCTGCTGCTCCTTCCCACGCACTGGGGACGAGCCCTTTGCCTCCCTGGGCTGGCACTGGCGCTGGGAACAGCTTTTCCCACCTTTTCCATGCTGGAGAAGCCACGTTTAATGCATGTGTTCAACCCAGAGCCCTCATCCCATCGCCCCTTCAGATTTGTAGGGCTGTTTCCAGTATAAAACACCAGCATCCTATTTCATTTTTCTCCTTAAAGGAGCAAACAGATGTTATCTCTGCTGGCCCTGGGAACAAAATCTAATTCTATAGTGTCTGCACAGTTAACTGGGGGTGTAGTGACACTGGAACGAAGCCCTTTTTTGTCCCAAAAGCCCCATTTTTTAATACGCATCCTTCAAAAAATGTAAATAAGTTTCCTTGACAGGAAGGATTGTAAAGTTTGGTATTTACATTAATAGCCTTGTAGCGGCAGGGAGGGGTGGGGGTTTCATCTCAGTGCATTTAAAAAGCCCAGCAAAATGCATTTTGGATCCTCTGTTTACGTTCGTGTCTTTCCTTGGGAAAGGATAAATCTGTTACCCAGCAGACACCAAACACGCTGCAGTCAGCCAAAAACCGCTCAGGCTCAGGGATCTTTGAAAAAGCGGGTGCAAGGGAAATGCTCCGGAGAAGGAGACATGCGAAGAGACAAATCTGCCAGGGGCTAGACGCAAATAAATGAATTACCCATCAGAAAGAGCTGGAGACACGCATGGCGGAGGGAAAAATGCTGGATCGGGTCCGAAGGAACGCTTAGAAAAGTGGTAAAAACATGTTATTACTTAATCTGCTGGAGGCAGAGCTGCGGTGAAACTCCTATCGGGAGGGATGTGCGTTGAAGGGTCATTAAGGGAACAATCGAGGCAGACATTTGGGCTAAGTAGGACCTAATTTGTCTCCAAATTAGTCATCCTCACACCGCTCAGCTCTGCAGAGCAGCCCTAATTTTGAAAGCATCCTCATTAAAACGAAGGGAGGGATTGAAAGGCTTCTCCTGAGCAGCCACCCCTCACATTCCTTCCTACGGTGCTTTTTTGGGGGCATAATTCCTGCAGTTATAGGTAGCTGTGATAAATGAGCCCTGGAGATCACAGCGGGCTCTTACAGAGCTGGGACAGATCCTGTAACCACCGCTGAGATCTCTTTTGGGGACATTTCATGTCACTCTTTCCCCCGGCAATATAATTATTTTTATAGCCGTAGCCCTCAGAATCATTTCCATGTGCTTCAGCACGGCTTTGAAATCTCCGAGCCCAAACCCTCCAGAATTTATGTCTTGCTGGAGAGCTACAGGAAGGGTTTGATGAGGCCACGAACGTGGAAAGGGACGGCACCAGAGCCTCGAAACACAGAGCGAGCTGGAAATGCCGTCAGGGAATCACAGCTGGATGGGGAAAGCAGATATTTCGGGGAGGTTTTTCACCCCTCTTCCCAGGTTTTGCAGAAAATTGGGAAGGGGGAAGAAAAAGCAAATTGCTCCTTGGAAGCTGCTGATCCCACCAGACACCTCGGTGGCTGCTTGGAGCTCCTGATTCCCTTCTTCAGGCAAATTTTGGAAGTGACGAAAACCAAGAAACCATCCAGCTGGATATTAGCAGACTCGCGCTAATTAGTGATCAGCTCTCAAGAATTAAAACAGTAGAAATATTTGCCAGGGATTAAAAAAAAAAAAAAAAAAAAACCAAAACCAAACAAACAAAAACCGAAAAAACAAACAACACCAAAACAACACTTGGCATCCCGGCATTAATTAGATTTGTAGTTGTGGACGATGACCACTCAGCAACGACAACTAATCACACAGAAAGAGCAAATTAACTCAGCCAGCCCATAAATCAAGGCAAGGCAGCCCTTGCCCTCAGACCCATCCCTTTAACCACTTCCACGCCAGCCCCAGCCGGTCCCCCCAGCCCCGATGTCCTTGTCCTTCCCCTGCCAGTCGTGCAGCGAAGACATGGGAATTAGTGCTCTGCGAGCTCTTCGGGATGCGCTTCTCTTCCTGGCTTGGAGCAGGGCTAAAACAGAGGATCCCTCTTTGAATTTTATTTGTGATCTGCCACCCAGAGCCCAAGGTTATCAGTGTTTAGCAGTAAGGAGGGTTTTCCCTCGGGAATGGGGGAGAAAAAAAAAAATCAGTCTTTCTCTGTTACATCAAGGGAAGCAGCGTCAGGAATTTGGAGACAGGTTCCTTGCAGGAGGAGGGTGCAAACGGGACAGCGAGGTTTGGTTACCACTCCCATAAAAACGTGAAATAAGCGGCAACAACCTAAGCCCTGCTGCTAACAGAGGGCTCTAAGTGGCCATTAGATCCCTGAATTGTCCAGATTTGTTCCCTGACTTCTCCGGGTGGCTCTCCCCGTGACCTGAGCCTTTTGGATGGAAAAAGTTTGTTGATCTAATACTCCAAAACGAGCACAGGAAAGGCAGCATGGATTCTTCATTCCCAAACCAGTGTCCAGGGGGTGTCTGGCACTGCCCAGGGGCTGGGATCCACCTGGATCCAACCTCTCTTTGTTATAATTACGTGATTTGGGATTTTAAAATGATTTTTTTTTTACACTCGTGCTTTGGCAAGGGGTAGGATTGAGGTAGATCCACTCTCCCCCAGATCACAAAAGTGGTCAGACACCAAACCAGAAAATAATCCTTGTTCCCTGCACTCTGCGGTGAGCGACAGTCCCTGCTCTTCCTCCCATCTCCTGTCCACCTTTCAACCACAGCCTGGAAAAGAGAAAAAGGAGGAGGTGGGGGCGAGAGAAGAGACAGATGTCTATGGGTTCAGCTTGAGATATATATTTACTGGAAGAGGTCCAGTAAGCCTGGCCTAGCTTTAATTGAATTCCTAATAAGATAGTTTTGCCTTGTTAGCTGCCACCCCCAAGAAGCATTTCCTTAAGAGTTATCAGACCTGCCAAACACATGCTTTAAAATGCATGAATTGGGTTTTGGGTGAGTTTAGCCACCAAAAATCCTCGTGCAGTCATTTATCTGATTATGCCCTCAGTTTTAGCTGCTCAGGCCTCCTTTAAAAATCATATGTTTGTGCTTAAATGTAAATAAACCCAATTGCTCTGCTGAAATGGGGGAATCACGGCTGTGCTGAGCCTCCTATTAAAAATAATTAGTTAATCCAGCTTGGAAAATTCAGTAGGGCGGGATGGAGCCAGGGAGAAGCTTTCCTAGAAAAAACAGCATTTTGGGTGGCTGGGGTGAGGGGATCCCCAAGACATCCACCCAGTGTCCCCAAAACCACGCTCCTCAACAAAATTAACCTGCCAGAGACACAAAAATTCACATTTCAGGCTGGCCCTTATAGTAAATTTTATGCACATCACGGTGTGATTTCTCTGTGTGAGAAATTCGGCTCCTTAGGCAGAATTCCTGTCTGGGAGGAGAAACTCAGAAATGCGAGGAATAAAACAAAGAAAATTGTGGACTCAGGAAGAAGATGAACAGGGAGATGCTTCCCAGCAAACAACCTGGCATTGGTAACTGGAGATAAACCACCTTGTTAAGGGAAGAAAGGAGTTTATAGTTTAATCTACCACCACAAAACCCACCTGGGCCCACCACAAACTCCAGTACCATCACCCATGGATGCTGTCAGGACCACGCTTGCCCAGCAGCACAAAAATCCCACACTGAATATGGCCAGGACAGAGATGCAACGAAATTTATTAATGACTCCTTAATCAAAAGGGTTTGAATGGGGAAAATAGGTTTTCTATTTGTCCCAGCTGAGCACTTGCCTCCCTGTCTTTCTCATGTCTATCCCACCGGGATGCCCAGCACCACCTCCACCTCACAACGCCCCAAAATTCATCCCACAGGCACTTTTATGCCAGTTCTTGTGAGTTTGAGTCTTTCTTCCCCCAAACACACAGGTGAGCTCGCCCATCAGCGGGCTCCAGAGCGTAAGATGGGTGGCAGGAATTGAGCCTCTGCATGGAAGCAGACCATTTTCACCCATGGCAGTGCCTCTGAGAGTACCACAGAATCACCCCCTTGGAAATTTCCCAGTGAGAAACCAGGGCATAAAACCACATAATAAAAACAGGCCGGATGAGATAACAGCAGTTTTTTTAAAAAGCGTTCCGCACACAGCATATTAACTTGTACTTTTGCACATTGGATAAGATGGCTGTTCTGCATATTTTAATTTATTTTGCTTAATTGTTTTGCCTGATAAGCCCAGGAAATTTCTGATAGCACCAAGCCCTTTTTGCTGCAGTAATTGCGAGCGCGACGCTCTGGGCGCGGCCCCGCGATCTCCAAAGTTCCCTTCCAGCTCTGTGGGGGTTTGTGCACAGAACAACCCGACATTTTACAAGGGCTTTTTCATCCCTGACCCCAAAAAGGGCTGTTTAAGAGATGCCTGGGATTGCCAGCACTAAATAATCTATTTTATACCAGATGGGGCTGAAATGTTTGCTGTTGGAAGGGAGCTGGAGTACAGCACAGCGGCTGCGTTCTCTCCTCCATCGTGGTGTGATGAGCTTGCACTTGGGTTTTGGGACTGAGAAGAGGTTCAGGCTTTTGAACTGTTTAAATCAGCTTGCACCTCATGAATGGGGGAGATCAGAGATCCCTTTCCAGTGATTCCCTTGGAAAGTTTACAATCAAACAATCTGATGATCAATACTTCTCGTTGTAATGCGCGCAAAGGAATAGCTCACCGCTGCTTTTCCTCTTCACTCCAGGGAAGTTGGTAGTGGAAAGCACCTCAAAAAGACCCTGTCACACCAAAACCACATTTCCAGACGCCCCCCCAGGGCAATGCCATGTGCCCAGAAGGCTGAGGGTAGGGAATTGGGAGCTCAAAACACGCAGATTTTCAATAGGACCGAGTTAATCTGGAAGCTTTCCTCCTAAGCGCTATTATTTTGTAAACCAGGCAATACTTTCACTCTCAACGAGTGGAAAAAGGTAAATATTTTAAAGTTGCTGAGGGAAACAGACACGGCTTTGAAAATTGTAGCTGTTCCTTAGCTGTGCATATTCGTGGAATAGTAAGATTTTTCGGGCTAATAATGTCAGGATCAATTTGTGGAATCATATGGTGTTTCAGGATAATCATGTCAAAATCAGAGAGAAAATCTCCTGGCCTGAAACACAACTGTCTGAAATCTATTCCCCCTTTTTCATACTGGTTTATTGTTCTCACATATGCATCACTGGCTCATTTTCTGTTGCAATTAGTGAGGTTTTCATGCCCACTGCAATGCCCGAGGTACGTGTACAAGTCCCAAGGACACTCACCCCTGCTCCTCCAGAAAAATAAACCTCCTGTTTAGAGCACATTCAGAGCTATTTCCTAATGCCAACATTTCACCAGCTGTGAAACGTATTTTTGTCCCCCAAATGCTGTTTTTCCTTAATCTTTTGCTGAAATGCTACTGCATAGTTTCTCACACAGCTACAGCCACATTTATGTTGTTTGAAGATCCAAAAGCTCTTTCTGGAGAGGAAATCCATAGGCTCCCCCCCTGCCTTGAATTACTCATCCACTGCACTGCTCAGGCTGCCTTGCAGCTTCTCTGCAGCACAGGCACATCCTTAAAATTGCACACGGGGCTAAAACACTCCAAAAACCAGGGGAGTTTGGGCCATTTCTGAAAGAGGGAGAGGAGGAGATGAAGGTTTCCTGGAGCTGTCACAGGGAGCCTGGGCCAGAAATCAATGCCTAAAACTTTTCAGGGGGAAAGCTGCTGGGACAATTTGGGACCTGGGTGTTTGGAGCTGCTCCACTGAGGCGCAAACAGGGACAATGAGGCACAACCAGGGCAGAACTCAGCAGAGTTGTGGCCCGGTGGCGAAATTGCTTTTAACCCCACTTCCAGCTTCTCCCAGGGGAATGCCCGAGCCAGGAATGCCAAACCACCCCCAGTGACAGCTCCAGCCCTGTGCTGGCATTGCTGGGACCCCAACCCTTAACCCTGGTCCCCTCTCCAGCCCCTCGAAGCAGGAGAGGAGCCCTGGAATTTGGGCTCTCCCTCTCCCTGGCCGCCAACATCCCAGCAGCACGGAGGGATGCAGGGACACCAGGCTTTGCTCCAGCAGGTCCAGGAGGCATTGGATGGGGCTTGGAGGCAGATGAGGCTGCTCCATTTCCATTCTCTTAGGAAACTTAAGAATTTTTATAAAAAAGCGAGCGAGGATTTGGCAGCGAGCGGAGGGTGGGGATGCCTGCCAAGGCCTGGACAGCTGTACCTTCTTCACTAGCAAGTTGTGTGATCAGCTAGGGCCGTGCTGAAAGCCAAGAGGAGTTACCAGAGCTGCCACATCGCATTTGGCTGATCCTCCCTCTGGGAGACACCTTAAAGAAACAAACCCACCCCTAAGAGTTCCGCCAGCGTCAGCACAGCAGAACCGGGGGGTCACCCCACAGGCTCGGGGTGCTGCTCTGGTGTTTCCCCCCCCTCCGCCTTTCCCCAATTTGGGCTCCAAGATGAGGGGACAGGGGAGGAGGAGACTTATCCGAGGCTGTTTTTCCATTTTTGCTGGCGTACCGAAGCCCTGCCTGCCCCTCCCGAGCTCGGCCGGACCTTCCCGACAGCTTGAAATAACCCAGGAAATTGTGCAAAGGCTGCGGCGGGCCCGGCCCGGCCGGCGTGAGGGAGCGAGGGAGCGAGGGACAGCCAGCCCGGCAGGCAGCACCAAGGGTGGCACTGCACCCCAAATTGTAAAACTTTGTTCTGCTGGGCTCTTCAAAACAGCAGGAGGGTCACAGCAGAGATAGGGAGGGAGGTGTGATGGGCTGGGAGGGGATTTGGGGACCACTGAGTGTCTGCAGAGCCCCGGCCGTACGGGGAGCCTCCCTTCCCGGCAGAGAGGGGGACAAAAGGCTCTCAGATGGCTTCTTAAACAGAAAATTATCCCCCCTTTCCTTCGAGAGAAAAGCAAGAGATCTCTCTCCAGGTGTTACCCCATCCCCTTCATCTCCAAGTACTTCCCAGGCTTGAAGATTCCACTTCAAGCTCAACAACCTCTGAAGCCTCCCCTCGCACAGCCTGCCACGTGTATTCCCATTCCCCTCACAAAGCTCATTTTTCCTTGCAAACATCTCCAAAATCTCCTTCCAAGGCGCCCGTGCTCGCTCCAAAGCTGCTCTGAGGTGCCCACTCCCCACACATTTGTGCACAGACATTTCTGGCCACATTCCTTCCTCTCTCTCCCCAGCAGCTGCAGATTCCCAGGGAATGGGAGAAGGAAAAGGTGGAAAACCACAGGAGCTGCTGACTCAGCACCTGCTGGCACTAGAGGGCAGGGTAAACTGCATTAAATAAAGAATCAGGTGGGCTTGGGGTTGTGTGCCAAGGGAACATCTCCTGTGTGTCCATCAGGGATAGCTGGGAGCAGCCAGGAGCTGTCTCACTGCCCGAGAAAAGGAGAAACCAAATTTTGCACTGGGCACATCCCACGTCAGTGATCATCAGGAGAGCAGACTCCCAGGTTATTTAATTTAGGGTCAGAGTGTGCTTCCACCTTGCAGTCACAGCTGCCTTTCTAAAAGAAAAACTAATTTTATAAAAAAAAAAAATCTCAATTCTCTGCTGTGTTTTCCTGAGTATGTGATTAACCCTGCCCAGTCCTCCTCTTAACAGATTTTAAATTAGCTCCAAACACAAAAAGCACAGGTCTACCCCATTCCTTTATCAACAGCCACTTCAATAAACAACCCCAATTTTTAAAGATGACTCCAAGAAGGTCAGGCAGCGCAGTCCTTTCCAGCAGGGAAAAACCACACAGAGCTGGCAAGGCAATTCGTGGCCTAAACACAAGGAACCTCCCAGGTCAGCCCTAATCCTTCAGGACAAGCATCCTCCAGAGCTGCTGATAGCCACAGAAAGCATCTGCGCTTCCCTGAGGGACTGGATTCCTTAAAAATCCAGAGATTGGGGTGCATGAGAATCAGCTGGAACTCAGAGAGATGCAGTGCCCATGGGGCTCCTGCAGCACCTCAGCATAGGCTGAGACCTCAAAAACTGCACAGAGAGCTGGCGGGACCATCCTGAAGATCCTGGGGCAGGGAGAGGAGAGGGACAAACCCCAAAACCTGAACGATTTCAAGGATCACTTAGAAGAGAGACACTAAATGCTGTTGGGGAGAGGAAGTACAGGGGTTTGGTTGGGATTTGTGAGTGAAAATGTCTCAGGCCTGCTTTGCTGCTAAGGAACAAGGGGGGGTCTGTAACTCCACACTGAAAAGAGGGGGTTTGAAGTGTCAGATTTTACCCTTTTCTGACTTAGAAATGGGGTAATTGAGAAGCATTTTAAAAACTTTTATTTTATTTTTAGTCTGATAAGAAGGGTGAGACAGTATAGATGTGATAATTTATGCTATTACAATCAGAAGCTAACTATTTCTCTAAAGTATCTAGTCTTATTTGTAAGGTTATTTTTTGAAACTTCTTTCTAGTTCTATTCCTCTCTCAATAATGTTTGTTTTATTCAAAATATTCATTAAATATACCCCAAAAAAATAAAACCACACACATACACATGGAAGCACAGCAAATTGCAGAGGCGATGGGTGAGGAGGGAGCCCCCAGCTTGCTCCCATCTGCTCTGGTCACCTCCTGTTTCCCACTGCTTTTGGCAGGCAGCAGAAGTGCCACGGGATGCTGAGGCTCTTTCCAGCTGATGCCCTTCTGGATGGTGCCTCAGTTTCCCCTGCAAGAAGCAAATATTAACTCTTGCAGTGCCCGCCTTGCTCCTCCCCAGCAGGCAGGACGTTGCCAGCAGAGGGAAGGGATTCACGTGCCACCAGGCTGGATTTACATTCAGCCCTTTATATTCCTTTCACAGCTTCCCATCTCAGAGATCTGAATTGCAGATGTTGCTGTGCCTCAGATTTGGAGGGGGACAAAAACGGAAGGAAAAAGGTTAAGCAGCTCTGTGAGTCACTCCAATACACGACCTACTGTTGATTTAGAAACCTACCTCGGCTGTAAATACAGAATAAGCTTCTCTGAAGTGTTTAACCTCTTGTATTCTGTCCAGAAAAACTAATAAATGAGAGCAAAACATCCCTCCTGAGTCACAGAAGCAACAAAGCTGGAAAACCTTGCCGTGGGTTCAGTTCTGAGGATAAAGTGACCCAAAACAAGTGACCTAAGGAGGGAGGGGAAAAATAAAAAAGAGGTAGTAGTGGGGCAGATAATGAAGAGAGCAGGCTGTGCTGCTCTCTGGGATCTGCTCCAGGCAGCAAAGGCAGGAGAAAACTTCCCAAACAAGCAGAGAGAGGCTGTGCCATGAATAAAATAAAATACAGCCCAAACCAATAGCGGGGCTCTGGCTCCACAGGCACCCACTTGGTGCAACCAGACTCTCCTTGGAGTTGCACTGGCTCCTCACACCCATCACAGCCCCAAATCATTTATCCACAGGCTGCTTTTCTGGGGCTTTTGGGAGGCAGAGGGCATCTCAGCCACATAACTGGGGAAGGACTGGGAGAAGAATTGCAAACAGGAGAATTAGCTTTGCTACGGGTCTTGCCATGCATCAGTGCCAGGGCAGCTCTGGAGAGGGCAAGCTGTGCATGGAAATGTCCTGATTTCAGCTTTGGAAATGTCCTAATTCTAGTTTTGGAAAGCCCTGTGAGTTTTGGAAGGCAGCTGAACCATCCAACCCCCCCCTCCCCACACACACACCACCCCCCCAACTTCAAATATCTTGTTGAATCATCTTTTGTCTTCAAAGCAGAGGGTGTAGCAGCGGAAGGACAGCTTTCCCTGGGATTTGAGGCACTGAGTGGGAGTTGAGAGAAAGGCCAGCATCTGCTGATCTCAGGGTACCACCAGGAGAATTCTGCACCAGGATCCCGAGGAGGTCACTTGGGCTGGAGCCATCCTGAGGCCTCCGGTTCGAGCAGGATCCTGCAAAGTGACTGAGGGGGGCTGGATAGTCCCAACAACCCCAGTGATTAAAGGGAAAGCTGATGAGCCAGCAGTTCCAGCATAAATCAGGTTGGCCTTAAAGATTTAGGCGTGATTTAAATCAGCAGAGCTGTGGTTCACAAACCACCAGAGGTTTTTGTAGGGATGGGGATGCTTTAAATAAAAAGAAAAGTCACTGCTCTGGTCAGCACACAGATGTAAAACTCAGGGCAGGGAAAACTGCTTGAGTAGTGCTGCTGGATAATTCAGGCCCAAATACCTCTTGGAGTAATTTTCCTCCAGTCTCTCCTTATTCCAAAGCAATTTCCAGCCCTAATCAGACATGAACTGAGGCAGAAGTCCAGAAAGTTTATTTTAAGCTCTCTTTTGCTAGTTTAGAACTCAAAGATTATGTGCTCAAGCTTTTCCACCTAAAACCCAAAAGCTGGAAATTTACCCTATTAAAAATACTACATTAACTGATTAATTAAGTTAATAATCTTTTGGGGTTGATGATGAGCAGACTGAAGCCAAAGAGATTTAAGGCCCCTCCAGAGCTGGGCAATTTTTTGAAAGACACCGAGTTTTCTTGATCCTTCTGAAAATTCCAGCCTAAACTCCTATCCAGCAGCCTTTATCATTTAGTTGCTCTTTGGATCTCTAGGAAAAACTAAAATCTCTGACACACAAAAGCAGCATAAGGATGAAGCAGCACTGTCAAGTTTGGAATACACAGCTCAAGTCCAAGTGAAGGCACAAGTTGGTTCAGAGCTGTCCCCACATGTCCCAGGCTTTCTCCATGTCTGATCTCAGCTCCTTTTCCTGGCAAAGAAAATCCCATGGGCATTCCCTTGCTCAGCCAACAAGATGACTTGGCTGGATCTCACCAGAGAGCAGGGCAGTGAGTCCTCAAAAATTAAGCCCTTTGTCCCCAGTCCGTGCACACAGGAGGATCTTGGCATCCATGGAAATGGGGATCAGGTCCCCTCAGGGCAGACACAAATCACCAATCCCTGCAGCCAGGGCCTGGCTTGTGTAACAAGGCACTGGAGGAATAAACTGACGTCTTTTCACCCTCAAGGATCTTTCAGGTCCCTTCCAACCCAAACCAATCCACGATTAATGGAGCAGAGATGGAAATCATTTGGAGAAGTCCAAGAGCCTCATCCCCTGGTCTTAAGGCCATCCTAAAAGCAGAGGTGGAACAACCAAGTGAGGAGATGGGAGCAGAATGAGGATATCTCTGGAAGGAAAAGCAATGCCAGCAGCTCTCCTGAAGTGTTTGGAGCTGGCACAGTCCTGCCAGCCTCCTTATTCCAACCCCACAGAGCTTGGGAACAGCATGCAAACACTTGGAAGGGAAGGAAGAAAGCATTTAATAAGTCTGAAATAATTTTCTTACAAATTCATTAGCTATTATTTCAGCTGTGTGACCTCCTGAAGGGACTTTCTAGAGGGCCAGATTATGCAGTCAACTGGAAATATAAATAAGTATGGAGGGGGCAGAGATCACTTTTTTCAGCCAAACCGTGTGGGATGTCAGGTTAGGGTTCCTGTCGGGTGCATCCGTGCACTTCCAGGAGGGGAGCCTGGCCCAGCACTTGCATTTCTTCTGCCATTTCAGGCAAAATCATCTCATTTATTGGTGTTGATTGCAATCACTGCTACCTGAATGTCTGTGCATAGATTCACAGTGATATTTACTGCTGGGGAAGTGCTGTATTGGAGGTGAAAAGTGCAGTGTATATACAGATACAGATCTTCCCCAGCCCTGGAAGTGTCCAGGGCCAGGTTGGATGGGGCTTGGAGCCTGGGATAGCAGAGTGTCCCTGCCCATGGCAGGGGGTAGAACAAGATGAGGTTTCAGGTCCCTTCCAGCCCAAATCATTCTGTGATTTTATGGTATGGTGAGGCCCATCTGTGCCTGTGTAACAAAGGCAACTAGAAATTTCACAAGAAAACCAAAGCATTTTAAGGGGTAAAAAGCACACAGAGGAGTGAGAAGTTCTTAATTGAGTCACCCCAGACATCCTCCACACCCAGGTATTTAATTGAGTCTGGGATCACAGATGATCTGTGTGTTGTGTGCAGAAGCACGAACACATTTCTCTAGACAGAGACAGATCCAAGCTTCCCTATTCTCTCCCTGCATTCAATCTGATTTCCTAATAAGCCTCTAAACCCTCATTTCAGTCACAAAATGTAACACCCAGCCTCCCTCCCTTCACAAATATCACACACTGGTTTAACCTGGAGAATTCCAAACTTAAACATCTTGTACTGCAAATATAAACCGTGCGTAAAACTCAGTTGTACAGAGCAGAAAAGCTGTTCAGCATCAACCAGAGGTTCCCTTCACATCCAAGGCCAGCTTGGATGGGGCTTGAAAAAACCCAGTCTAGAGGAAGGTGTTGGATCAGACAACCTGTAAAGGTTTCTCCCAACCCAAACTATTTTGAGATTCCCTGAGCTGCAAACTCGAGCAGAGGAGCCCATCAGCAACTTCTGAGCAAGCCCCTGGCTCCCAGCAGCACCAGCTCAGCTCAGCTGGGCTCAGCTCTGCCCACAGTAGAGCCCAGAGAGGAGCAGCACGGCCAAGCTCCAGCACGGAGCCTTTGTTGGGAGCAGATGCTGCTCCTCCTGCTCCCCCCAGAGCAGGGATTGCATCAGTGCCACAGGTTATTATCCCAGCGGGAACCTCGCCGGGGTCACTCAGCGAGGCTCAAACAAGCCCAGCTTTTGCAGCTGGCAAACCTAAACAAGGCCAGCCAGCTGCTGCCGAGCTGAGTCAGCCGCTCTCACTCGTCCACTTAACCCATTCCTTTAATCACCCAAACCCCAAAACCTGACAACTGCAGACAGCAGAACACACATCTGCCCTTTTGCAGCATGACAGGCTGGAAAAGACCGTGGAAACCGATTTTCCAGGGCTTTTTTTCCTAGGCTGCTGAGTGCGTGCTGCACACAAATCATGTTCCTGGGAGTCGCTGGCTGCGCCGCTCTGAGTCAGCAGAGCATGTGCTAAACCCCAGCCGGCCAGCGGGGTGAGCAGCTCACACTGAAATATTGAACATGTGATTGCATCCTCTGCTAAACACAGACCAGCCGATCTGTTTGCTCCTGGAGCAGCTCACACTGAAATATTGAACATGTGATTGCATCCTCCCCTTGCTCCTTGAGCAGCACACATTGAAATATTGAACATGTGATTGCATTCTCTGCTAAACACTGACCAGCTGATCTGCCTGCTCCTCGAGTGTGGAGGTACCAGTTGTGGGCTTCTCTGGGTCTTGGTTGAAGGCACTTGAGGAGGTAGTTCATGTTTGGACTCAAGTGTTTCTTATTTTTTATCAGTGAAACAGTCTCACTGCTGTGAGTTCTGCACCTTTTCATTAGAAGGCACAAAATGGCCAACAATCTCTTGTTACAAGGTCTTTTAAGACTAAACTATCCAATTAAGAACTGACACCTGGACTATTTCCCATTTTAACCCAATAACTGCAATCCCAAAGAGCTGCAATGGGAACTTTTCTGCCCAATTACAAAAAGCCACCCAAACCCATGAAGAAGAAGGAAGAAGAAACATGAAGAAGAAACTCAGGACGACACCCTGTGCCCTCCATCTTGCTGCCATCCACAACATACTAGAAATCCCAAACCCTAAATTTCTCACCAAGTGATACACCTGCACTACTCTCTACAATCTATTTCACACTTTTGTGGATTCCAGTCTATCTTGAACTCTAGGAAACTTTCTCCATGAATGAGGGTCAGAAGTCAGTGCTCCCCTAGGGGTCAGGGCACCCCAGAGCAGACAGAGAAATATTCCCTGTGGTGCTCTGGGTTTCCACACTCGAGCAGCACACACTGAAATATTGAACATTTGATTGCATCCTCTGCTGAACACTGACCAGCCAATCTGCCTGCTCCTCGAGCAGAGAGGTTCCACCTCGGCACACTTCTTCCTCTGAAAATTTGAACTTGGTGTTTGTTTGCTCCCATTCGCAAAGCAGCAGCAAGGGAGTGATAACTTTGTTTTGCTCTAAAATCCAGAAATGTGATGAAAAGGTGACACAGGAGCTCTGAAGGGGATAATTTATTGATAGGAAAGGAACAGGGAGCAGTGGCACAGACAGCAAGCAGAATAAAACAAGATTCTAGAAATCATTAGGCAGTCAGTGCTTCGGGATTTAAACCCCTCAGGGCGTGCATTGATGGGAGGAGAGGCTTTTGGAGCAGAGCAGAGGGTTGGGAAGCTCCCGGCACTATCCAGGCTGGAAACTGAAGAGGGTGTGAGTAAGGTCTGGCTCCCTGTCCCGCTCCCTGTGGTTTGCCTGCCCAACACGACCCATGGAGCAGTTTCAGGGAAGCCCATAAAGCAGCTGGCTAGCCCCATGCTGGGCTCAAGGCAGTGATGCTGCTCCTGAGAGTCTTGGAAAAATGATTCATGGATGCTCAAAGCCCGGAAGGGAGTGGGGGGATGCACTGACCACAGGAGGAGGATGGCAGCATCCAAACCCACAGAAATAAAGATAAAATATCCCCACCCTGACCAGCCCCAGGGGAGATTCACAGCCACTCTGCTGTTGCCTGCATCAAGTCCAACTCCTGGCCCTGCACAAGGGACCCCAAGGAGTTGGACACCCCCAGGAAGACCCTGGGAAGAGGCTGGCAAGGAGAGGAGGAGGAAGAGGAAAGAGAGGGGTAGAGGTGATTATAAACACCAGGGCAGGGAACGGGCTGAGTACCTTAAAGGGCTGGGGCTGAAATCCAGAGGGCTTGGTGTAAGAAGCCAAGGTTTAAGGGTTTTAAACCTGCTTTGAATGGGATATTCTGTGATTCTAAGCATGGGTAAAGCCATCTGCATGGAAGGCAGCAGCTGTAAAGTTTAGGAAAAACAACCGTACTGTGTGGTACTTGCACTAAAGGCTGGAAGAAACGTGGGGTTGAGGAGAGATGTGGGACTGAGTGTGGCTTTTGCCAGGCTTGTGCTGTGCTGATGTAGCTGCCAGGCCAAGGAAAAGGGAGAGAAAGAGCCCCGGGGCAAGAGGAGATAAGGCAGGCAGAGCAAGCCGGGCCTATCACACCTATTCAAAATCCAAGTAACTGTCACCATTCCCAGGGTGCCAAAACCCCAATCCCAATGATTTACCACAGCCCCACAAAATCCAGAGTGGCTCACTCCATGCCGAGGACTCCTTCCCCCAGCAGGATTGTTTGTCATATAAAATATAACTCCCCCTTCACGAGGGCAGCACCCTCTAACCCCAGGTATTTTAAAGAGTTGAGCAATTCTTGCTGTAAAAAAAAAGATCAGAGGGCCTTTATTGACTGCAGCAGGGTTAAGCCGGTTTATTCCAAGTGAGAATTTGGCCCCTTGACTTCAAGGAAGACATGCTGATTAATCCCAGATGGAGACCTGGCCAGGCACAATCCCTTCCCAAAGTCCTGGGGCTGAATCACCTCCACTGCTCAGAGCCCTGGGGGGGGGGGGGGGTTACTGAGGAACAAGGAACAGCCAGCACCTGCCATGTGGGAAACACTGAGGATGGGGCCAGGGAATTGGGATTGAGGAATTCAGGGACCTTCAGGGTGTACCTTCTAGTGGGGGGAAGATGCCAGAGTAGCATCCTTTCTCCTGCAGACATCTGGGAATGTCACCTGGGATGGGAGTCCAAAACCTGGGCATTGAGGACAGCGGGCAAGGACATGGGGAATTTTCCTGGCTTCTTCCCACTGAGAGCTTCTTGTGGTGCTCTGTAAGGATCCATAAGAGTAAAAACAGGATTAAATCCATCCATGCTTCAGGGAAGCTGCCCCAGCATTTCTTTGGCAGTTTTGAGAAGCAAACACAGCTTCATTCCTACTCCAAATGCCAAGAAAAAGGATCTTTTTTCAGCAATCATCTCCAAGGCTAACTCAGGACAAGCAAGATTTTGCTTCCCAGAGTTGTAGGCACAAGTGCCATACTTTTTGCAGGAAAAGGTAAAATCCTTTACATGTGTGCCCATGGAGAGGTGGCAAAACTGTGGATAAACACCAGTACACACCAATTCCACAGCAGGTATTGATGAGGTTTTGGGTCTTAAATGCAGAGGGTATTAAAAATCCCCACTAGGGGCAATTTTTAATGCAGGGGCATTAAAACTTCACAGCTGTGGGATGCCAGTGTCTCTCCCCAAATTTCCCCTGGGGGTCTCTGGCCCAGACTTGCTCGGTGCAGGCCAGGGGGACTCTTGCTGAGGGCTTTGCGTGCGGAGGAGGCTCCTGAGAAGGGAGAAACGCCTGAGCTCCCAGCTCCCCCCTCCAGCCCGGCCCTCCAAGCTGTGTTTGTGAGGGCCAGCATCTGGAGCGGGGTGGGAGCCGAGGGCTGATGGGCAGCAGCACACGTACAGCTGTGCACATCTGGCCCGCAGGTGTCTCAGCTGCTTTGTGTCAGGGACATGAAAAAGCACCCCGAGTTCCCGGGGCAGTCGTACCTGTCCCGGGGATTGTTCCCAGAAGCCCCCAGAATTCTGTGGAATTTATGTCTCTGCTTTTTAGTGGGTGGCCCCAATTTTTTTTTTTGGTGTTTGTTTTTCCATTATTTTATTTGAAAGAAGGAGTTTAAACCCTAGATGCTTTCAAAACAGGGGGGTTGTGTTGTTATTAATTCCACTGGCATTAATCCACGCAGCTGAGTCAGTCATAATGGATGGCTGTCATCCTTCCCCTGATTTACTCCTAGGAGCAGAGGTTACTACAGAGCCTTTGTGCTGCACTTTGTGCTCCTCCTTATGCTCAGCCACAGGTACAGCCAGACTTTCTCCCAAAATATTTAATCCGTGCAAGGACAGGGAAAATGGGGAAACATAGGAAAAGTCTCATCCATGGGGTAGGAAAATCCCGGAGCATCCCACAGGGATGCTGCTGCTGCTGGGGTTTGGGAACTGCAGCTGCACACAGGAAAACTGTGAGAGCAGAGGAGCTGCTGGCTGAGCAGGCCAGACCAACAGAGTTCCCTTGGAAAAAGAAGAAAGGCACAGATATATATGTTTATTTTTAGAGAAGGTGTCTTTCCTAGAATTTGTATTATTTTGGCAGGAGCGCTGAGGGGGTGGAGGAAAGGTTTCCCTTTGGCCAATAATATCTGCTCTCCTAAAACATGGTTGAGGCAAGGGGGGTGTTCTCACAGCCCAGTTCATATCTCAGTTGTATTTATCCCTGCAGAGGCATAGAGGGACCAGAGACCATGTCCCAGTGACTGCCAGCTTTGTCCTAAATTAAATTAAATGAAATTCTCCCTCGGGCTGCCAGCTGTGTCTGTGAAGGGTGGGATCTGTCACTGTGAGCATCTCAGCGGAAGCAGATGAGCCACCTGTGACAACTCCACCCTCCTTCCCTGATTTCCAGCAGCCATTCCCACTGCTTTGGCCCCGTTTTGGGTGTGCATTTCAGGCAGTGTCTGGCAGCTGGAGCCCGCCTGGATCCAAGAAGGCCTGCAGGATGTGGGACCCAGGAGGCAGAGGAAGGTGGGATGTGGCTGCTCTCTCCCTTGGTGTGAGCCTCAGAGCCGCTTTTTAGGGACACATCAGTGTCTGTGCAAGCTCTCCTCCCCAGCCTGGGTATTTCCCTGGAGCTGCACCAGGAGAACACCTCATTCCCTGCCTCTTTGTTCCACACCTCTCTCCTGTTTTTGGTGTGGGGCAGTGGATTTGAGCCAAAGAAAGCAATGATGAGCTCTGCTACCCAGGAGGGCCAGCGGGGGCCACTCCTGGCCCCTCTTTGCCCCCATCCCTGCCTCAGGAGATGCCACTGGTGTCCCTCGGTGCTTGTTCCCCCAAACCACCCACCAGGCAGCCAGGCAGCTCCTGGCTCTCCCAGCCTCCCCAACACGGGGCAGCTCTGCTGCTTTTCCCTGCTCCACTGCTCATTAGCGGCTTCCGCCCCTCGGCAATCCCCAGCTGCCATTCCAGTGATGTGCTGCCAAGGTTTTCAAAAGGGGGCGCCCACAAACCTGCCTCCTCCTCCTCCTCCTCCTCCTCCAGCTGCCGCCAGACCTGCTCGGCCTGTGGAGGAGTGCAGGGCTGGGGGAAATGTGCCTTTGCTGTTTCAAGCTTTTTTTAATGCTGGTTTAAAGCTGTTTTTATATTTGTTTTAACTTTCTGGTGAGGGGGGGACGCAGCACCTTGGGACCAACATTCCTGGCTGCCCAAATATTGCTGCAGGGAGGCAGAACCTAACAGAGAACATCTGAGCATCCCAGCAGCAAAATGCTTCACTTGTCAGCATTCCCTTCTCCTCCCTGTGGTGAGCACAGGCCCACAAGTTTGATTTTAGCTGGGCTATGACCTGAAATGTTGAAGAATTGGCTCCTTCTAGGTGTTTTGGGCCCCAAAGTTTTTCCTTGGGAAGTTGTTGAGCCCACAGGTAGAAACCATTGAATTCCTCTCCTTGGTGAGCATCCCTCTCTTCTCGTCGAGGGGTTCTTTCCATTCAAGGCCAGATTGGACAGGGCTTGGAGCAACCTGGGATAGTGGAAACTGTCACTACCCTTGGCAGGGGGTGAAATGAGATGGGCTTTAAGGTCCCTTCCAACCCAAACCATTCTGGGATTCTGTGGACACCAATAACCCTTTCTGCAGCTGTGTGAGGGGGGAAAAAATCTTTAAACCAAAATTACGGAGCAATTTCTGGCAATATGTGAGAGGAGCACTCACAACTGGAGCTCTCTGTCCACTCCCTAACCTTGTGGCCATGCTCCATCCTGCTCCAATGGCTGGGAGCAGACCCAGGAAGGCAGGAAGGACCAGGGCTCTCCCCTTGGCTTCTTCTTGTGGCATCGCCTCTTTAGGATCCTCCGTTCTCACTGGCCAGGGAGCTGTCAGCAAACTGATGCACAAGAGTCTGGAGAGGGAGAAACAGCCCCAGGGGGAGGAGACAAGGCTCCAATCTCCATTTCCTCATGCCACACACCCATCAAACTGCTCCTGATAACAAACTGGGGAGCTGCAGGATACAGGGAGGATGTTTCACCTCCAGCCAGCCATGGGCAGATAAATCCCCCAAGCTCTGCAAAGGCTGGGCTGAGTCAGAGAGAGGCTTCTCCCCGGGGCTCAGGAATGAGCCTCTGCCAGGGATGTGTTTTGAAATGGTTTCCCAGCTGTAAGATGCACATAATTGTGGCTTTCCCTTCATCTGGGAGACTTCAAGAGCGGATGGTTGATAAGGGTAGAGCAGCAGAGGCAGCACAGCCCGAGCCAGGGGATCTGGTTTCAGTCTGTCCCTACCCGCAGCATTCGATCTGATTTTGGCCCTCTCTCCGCCCCCTCGCACGGACACAATTATCTGAATTCCTTTCTCTGCTGCTTCCTCCCCTCTGAAGCCTTGCAGCCTGGTCCTGCTGCCTTTTCCAGGGCTCCCTCCTTTCCTGGCTCGTGGAAATCAAGGGATTTCTGCTGGGTTTATCCTTTGCTGGTAACACCCCAAAAATCAAGGGAATTCTTCTGGGTTTAGGCTTTTGTGGTGGGAAACATCCCAAAAAATCAAGGGAATTCTGTTGTTTTAAGGTGCCTTTTTTTTTTTTTTTGGCACCATCCAAATCATGAAATGGTTTTACATTTAAACAAGGACAGGCTTAAATTGAAACACGCTTATATTTAAATTAAACAAGCTTAAATTTAAAGGAATTTGAGCATTCTAAACTTAAACAAGGCCAGATTGGACGAGGCTCTGAGCAACCCGGTCTGATGGAAGATGTCCCTGCCCATGGAATGGGATGAGCTTTAAGGTCCCTTCCAGCCCAAACCACCCTCTGGAGTGGCTGCCATTGATTCTGGCTCCAGGGACAGCTGAGAACTCCATGAAATAATTTGGGAACATCCCTTTAGCAGTGATCCTCCCAGTCATGGGGATGCCATCAGCAATTTTGGCTGTTTCCCACTCTCCCCATACCCTGAAACAGCTGGGCCGTATTTTATTTGCCCACAAGACAAAAACAATGGCAAGAAAGGAACCACCATTGGGCATGGAAAATTTTGAGCTCAAGCAGCAGAAGTTTTGGGAGGTTTTTGAGGGGCTCACACCCCATGGGATGCTGGGAGGCCAAGTATCCAAACCTGACCGTGGATCTTTTGACTGATCTTTCCCACAGGGCTTTTTAGGGGACTTATTCCCAAAACAGCTAGGAATGATGGCTCCTGAGCTCAGGAATGGGATTTGAGTGATTTCCTAAAGCAGGAGCATCACCTTTTGTGCTGTAACCCAGCATTGCTTGAAGATACTGGTGGGGCTATTCCAGAATAATTTTTACACTAGAAAGAGGAGAGATTCAGTGAGAAAGAAAATTCCTCACTCTGAGTGTGGTGAGGCCCTGGCACAGGGTGCCCAGAGGAGCTGTGGCTGCCCCTGGATCCCTGGAAGTGTTTAAGAATAGGGTTTGGAGCAACATGGGATAGTGGAAGGTGTCCTCAACCATGGCAGGGATGGAACAGGATGGACTTTACAATCCCTCCCAACCCAAACCATTCTGGGATTCTATGAATGCCATATTTTCCTTACCTTGACGTGTTTGCTCTGTCCCATCTTGTTCAGGCCTTACCTCTGAGATTTCTCCTTCCCCATTCACCCTAAAACATGCCTGGGATGTAGGACAAGAAAACAAAAAGGCCCTGGGGGCAGAGCCTTTTTTCTACACCCTCAACTTTAAAAGAAATTGGAAAAGCTACCTTAAAAAAAAAAAAAAACAAACCCAAAAAAACCCAACCAAAACCAAAACAAACCAGCGAAACTTACCAAAACCAAAAAACCCAAACAAACTCCAGCAGTTTTCCTGCATTTCACATTTCATTTGCACTCTCAGGCCATGTCACGGAAATTATTTCAATCCTTTTGTAACCAAACCCACCCCAATCCTACATAAGCAAAGGCCTGGGGGACCTGTTGGGAAATTTCCTGCAGCCAGGGCCATGCTCCTGCTGCCACCTTCCATCAGGCCAGCAGCTCCCTGCTCCTGTGACATCCATGCTGGGCTGGGGAATGCTCCTGGTGGGCTGGGAAATGCAAAGGCCTCAGACAGAGGAAGCTGTGCTGAGGCAGGGCATCACAGCTGGGCTCTGTGTTAGGGTAAGAGAAATGCTTGGAAATCCCCGAGAAATCCCAGGAGAAGGCAGTTCCCATCCCTGGGAGTGTACAAGGCCAGCTTGGATGGCTCACAGAGGTTTTGGGGGCATTTTCCCTCTTCCTCAGCCCTTCCTTCCCCCTGCAGTAGCCAAACAGAGCCAGGTTGCTGACATGAGGATCCCAAGCCAGATTCAGAGTCTGATTGCAGAGCCTAATTTCAGAGTGTGATTCAGATCAGAGTGTGATTTCAGAGTGATTTCAGAGTCTGATTTCAGAGTGTGATTTCAGAGTCTGATTTCAGGGTGTGATTTCAGAGCACCATTTCACAGAATCACAGCACGGTTTGGGTTGAAAGGCTTCTCAAAAAAGCCAATCCAGTTCCACGGAACCAGCATGAGGTGGAATGTGGCAGAGCCATCCCAGAGCTCTGGAAAATCTATAATCCACAGGGCAGGCCATCACCATGCCCTGACCATAACAGGGAGGAAAATCAGCCCCACAGCACTGAAGTGCTGTGGAATTCCCAGTTCTCCAGCTGGAGCTGGAAACCAGAAAGGACCAGTGGGAAGGAGAGGCCTCAGGGCAGCAGCAGGCAGAGCAAGGGGTCTCAGCCAGGGTTAAAGACGTCAGTTCTGCCCTGGGAGCAGCTTTGTGCTGAGCTCTCTGCTCTTGGGTGGGATTTAAAAAAATCCCTGGAACTAGACCAGCTTTTTATCTGGTTTTACCTCGGTTTTGTGTCAGCCATATTCAGAGAAGAGCAGGGCACAGCAAAACCTCGTGTGACCATCCTCCACCCCTTCCTTCTGCTGGCTGGAAAAAATAATAAATTCAAAAAATAAAATCAGCAAATTGCTCCATGGTATCTTCCTCCTGCCTGGGTTTTATTTTGCTTTCCTGGAGCCCTCCCTGGATGGGGAAAGGGTCAGCCTGTCATCTGTCAGAGGTGGGCATCCCCAAACCACCGGGAGAGGTGGAGCTCTCCTAAGTGCTCCTGGGCAGCCTGACAAGTCCCCAAGCTGGTCTGCAGAATGTGGTTGTAATTAGATAATTAATAACTTGGAGAGGGAAAGGAAAGGAAATCAGCTAAATGGAAGCTTTCCTCAGTGGGAGGAAATAATTATATCTGCTTTTTGATATCTGAGCTGAGGTGGCTTTGCTGAAGGCAGGAACAGCACCTTGCCTGCAAAGCCATCCCTGCCCTGAGCAGGACAGGGGATCCCAGGGGCACTGCTGGGTCATGGAGTTTGTCCCACAGAATTTACCCTGCTCCTGGAAGGGTTCCATGCCAGCTTGGAGCAATCTGGGATAGTGGAAGTTGTCCCTGCCCATGGCAGGGGGGAGGAATGAGATGAGCTTTAATGCCCTTCCCAACCCAAACCATTCTGGGATTCTGATGTTTTGATGGATACATTGCTCCTGCCTATGGATTTACCATTTTAAACCCCAGTGCAAACCAGGCTGTGACATTACCAGACTCTGAATTTAGGCTGTCTATCCAAAAGCCTAAAGGAATTGTGCTTCCACTTGCTCCTGGATCTTGCCCAGTGCCTGGATTAACTCCACGCTGCTGGAACCAGGGGCAGGATTCAACACCTGGTGATGAACCACAGCCTGGATTTGTAGGGAAAAAGCCCTTCCCACACAACCTAGCTCAGAAAGATGTCCTGCATTTAGTGTAATTATTTTTCGTCTCTTTTCTTTTTTTTCCTTTTCTCCAGACTGTCCAGTGTCTGCGACTGAAGTGGAATTGGGATATATCCAAGTTTGTAGCTTCTGAAACCTTAAAAACCTCAAGAAAACTGGTCCAAAAGACCCCTCTTGACCTCCCTCGCTCTGAACTCTCGCAGAGCATTTCAGACTGAGTAGCAAAACAGCACCAAGAAGAAGGGGCTGAGCCTTTGCAGCATCTCTCCCCAGAACGACTGACCAAAGAGAGAAGGAGAAGCAACATTCCTGGTTGTTCATTGTTGTTGGGGTTCTGTGTCTGTCTGTCTGTCCGTGCGTTTGGTGTTCTTATCACTAATTTTTTGGTTTTTGTTTTTGTTTTTTTTTTTTCTGGAAACAATCTTAATTCAGGAACGCATTTATGAGGCATCTTTGGGTTCAAGTTTTACTTCCCCTTAACTGTATTCTTCTTTTTTTATATTTTTTTTTTTTTTAATTCCAAACCTGATTTCTTGTACAGTCATGGCAAAACTGGACCAAGGCTCTCAGCAAAAAGAGGAAAAGAAGGAAAAAAGCCCACCACTATGCCCCCAGCTCCCTGCATGAATTGTTTCAAGTACAGCCTGGATTACAGACTGCCCTCCACACTCTGCCACCTCTCCCTTATTGCTCCATGATTTGCTACCGCTCATCCCCTTCCCCCTTTTTTGATTTTTTTTAATTTTTTTTTTGTTTTCATTTTCTGTTCCAGTGTATATGTTGCTTATTTGTTTTATTTATTGAGATATTTTTAACGAGCTAAGAGACTGCAATGTCGCTGTGTATACTGCTTCTCTTGCCAGTAAAAATAAAGATGTCATGCAGCTACCGAGGGTTTGGGATTTATGTTCTTGACTCCACAGCCCCCAGCAGAGGCTGAGACTCTTCCTTGTGCCCCACAGTGTTTTGACACTCAGAAATTTGGCTAAAAACCCCTTCCCAGGGAGTGGGGTGATGGGGTGCAGAGGGTGTGAGCATCACTTGTCTGGGCTGATGATTTGGCTTGGAATGGACCTTAAAACCCAACACCTTCCACTAGAACAGCATCTGGAAACATGGGGCAAAATTATCCCAAACGACCTTTTCTCCTCATCAACTATGGGAAGAAAAAAAAAGAAAAAAGAAAAAACAAAACTAAACAAAAACCCAACAAAAACTCCCTGCTGTGGTGTTTAGGGCCATTAAAAAATAAATCATGTCATTCCATCCAAACCAGCTTCGGGGGAAAACATTTTAAGACAGCAAGTCACGGCCCTGTCTGTGTGTGCATCAGATGCATTCATTCCCTGATAGCTTCCCGAGCCCCAATGTCAAGTGTTTATTTTAAAACAAGCCCCGTTGCGTGGAGGAAAATCCATCACATCCATTAGAAGCTCTTACTGAGGAGTAAATGACATCTCAGTCTGGGCTCTGGGTACCAGCAGAGCCAAAAGCACCATTTAAGAAGGTGAATTTAACAGCTGTCAGAGCATGCAGCGCACAAATTACTTCCCCCAGCCCCAAGGAATGTGTGCTTTCACATCAGTTACTGCAATTTTGGGAATCTCTAACCCTGCTCCAGGTTGTCATTTCACCACAAGAAGCGACATTTTTTCAAGCACAGGTACCAAAATCCAAATCCAGCTTTTCTGAGGGTTTGTCAGGGAGCCTGTGGTGCTGCCCTGCTGTGCCATGAGGTGCTCAGGAGCAGGAGGACACGGCTGGATTTTCCCAAGGATCTGTGCCATGTGCCGTCCTCGCTGCTGCAGAGGGTCAGGGCTGCTTCCCCCAGGCTCCAGTGCCATGGATTTAAGGATCTGTCACAGGAAATCAAAGCCTTTGACCCCTTCCTGCAACTCTAAACAAACACCAATGCTCACAAGCACCTTTGGGACCTCTTCCATGAGTTCTGAGGCTCAGCTGAGGCTCCTGTGGGTGTATGGCCTTGGAGAGGTAGATTTGGAGCCTGGAATTAGGGTACAACTTTTGGTTTTAGGCAGAAAATGGAGTATCTGTTCAAATGGTCAGGAGAGAGCCCTGCTTTGGCTTTCAGATGGGTGCATGAAGTTCCTGAAGAAAACCAAGGCCATGAAATCCTCCAAAAAGTTTGGGAGCTGTGAACTCTCTGGGTAACAGATTTTTAACAGCAAACACACCTGACTGCATGGAGAGGGAGGCAGACAATTCCATCAGCTGCTGGGAAGGCTTTTTGTGTGCTTGGGGTTTGTCTGGCATGAGCTGGGCACTCAGGAAACCCAGACCCCAAACTGCAACTGTGTCCTTGTGGGCAGCACATGGATGCATCTAAATTTCCTTTTCCATACACAGGAGTCTTTTCCAATGGCATTTATCACCCCTAATTCCCAAGGGGATTGAAATTGTCCTTCCCAATCCCACCTGTGATGCCACAAGACCCTGTGGGAGATTAAGGGATGTCACCAAGGGCAGGGGCAGGGTGGCTTGTGCAGAAAAGGATGAAAGCAAGAAATCCCTAAAAGCAGCAGGATCAGATGAGTCCCAACAATGGGATTTCTCCTGCGTGGCAGCACACACGCCCACGTGGAGCCTGGCTAAATATTGATCCTGGATTTCTTGGTCTCTGTGCACATGAAAGGCTACAAAAAAACCCCCACAAACCAGTACAAACTATTCCAGCAAACCACAAAGCAAAATATTCCCTGGAAAGAAGCCAAGCACTGAGGTGAGGATGTAAAACTCACTGATCTGGGATTTTTTTTTTAAATAATTTTTTACTCAATCCCAGCTCAGCTTAGCACCTCTGACCCCTCCATTTCTAAAAGGGGGGAAAGAAAGGTTTTTGCATTTTCAGCCAAAGTTCACATGAAAAAATAATAACTATTAAAAAAACCCCAAACAAATCCAACCCCCAAGTCCCACCCCTTGGGATGTCTGCTCTCCCCAAGGCCACCCCGTTTCCACACAAAACTGAGGAGTGCTGACAGCAGGGAGGGATGGGGAAAGGGGGGAGCCCTGAGGATTTTTCCCAGGGATCCTTGGAAACTTGGAAGTGCTGGGACCACCCAGGCACCGTTTCTGGGATGGCAAATGCACCCCCCCCTCCCCTGCAGGGTGACAGCAAAGAGAGGTCAGTGTCACCTCAGCACGGAGATCTTGGCTGGGGGAGCTGCATCCCACACAAACCTGGGAGAGCAGGGAGGACCCAAGTGCAGCTGCTCAGGACAAGGATAAATCCTCTGCTTCCTGCTCTTGGGAAGTGCACTGACAAAGGGACCTGAATCAGGCTGGGGCAGAAAGATAAAAACTGAGATCAGGAGCGATGTGAAAGTAACTCCCCGGCCCTGGGGGGATTTAAAACCCACTTGGATGTGGTGCTTGGGGACAGGAATTATTGGTGGCCTTGGCAGTGCTGGGGGAATGGAAGGACTCTGCTCTTAGAGGGCTTGTCCAGCCTTCAGGATTCTGTGATGCTTCAAGCAGACAAAAGCTGCTCCAGCAGCAGATGGATGGCTGGGAAGGACGGGAAGCAAAAGGAGAGGTCAGTCCCAGCAGGACACAGCCCCTTCTTTGTGACTCAGACATGTCCTCTTTGCTTTACATAGAAAATCACACGTTTATGTCTCATCTTTAAACCTTCCTCCCACGTGCAGTCCCAAAGCTGGGCAAAAGCTGCTCACCTAAACCACAAAAGGAAGCAAACACCACAGACTGAGGCCCTGGCAGAGGAACTGTGGCTGGAATCCCTGCAAGTGTCCCAGGCCAGGTTGGACTTTGGGGCTTGGAGGAGCCTGGGATGGTGGAAGATGTTCCCTGCCCATGGCAGGGGGTGGGATGGGGTGATCTTCAAGCACCCTGCCAACCCTTCCAGTCCATGGTTCCATGATTCCATTGTTGCCAGCATCCTGCCCGTGTTTTAAGGGAATCATTCCAGGTTTTTCAGCTGCACCTTGATGCTCTTTGTGGTCTCGGTGCCATTCCCCTCGCCTTTGTAGTCTCAGGATTTGTCTGGAGCTTGGTAAAGTGCACTCAGCCCTTTTATGATTTCCTGTCCTGTTTCGGAGCCCTGCACTGAAAGACTTTAGTTGCCTCCTAAATCTTTTTCCAGAACTCTCCTGTCATTTTAAATATGGGCCAGCATTTTGTTAGCTCCAAGACTTTGAAATAATATCAAAGTAAACCTCAAAGGAAAATAACGCAGTAAAGGGGAAGGTTGGGGCTTAATTCATATTTAAATAAAGACCCTTCACTTCAGCTTGGGTTACTGTGTAAAATGACTGGGAGCAAATGGAGCTTTTAAAGGCCTTATTCCCCCTCAGGGGTCTGTTTTAAAATGATCAGGGAGCCTACCAGGCCCAGGAATGAAATTGCCTTCCCAGGAAAACTTCCCTACCACTGGGAAGAAAAATCCTTGAAGTTCTCCAGAAGCAAGATGGACATTTTTCCTCCCTCCCCTCCCGAGCTGTGACCCAGAGCAATGTTTGGGAATGGTGGGAAGGCAGACAGGATCCCTCTCAAAGCCTTTGGAGAAGGAGACGAGGAGCTCAGGATTGATTTGCACGTCAAAACATGGATTTTTCTCTCATTTTCTTTTCATTTTCTGGGGTTAACCACACATGGTAACAGGAGACACTGCCCTTTCCCCCTCCCAAAATGCTGGTTTCCAGGAGAGAAAGGAGGAGCTGAGGGCTGATTTCCAGCAAGCCCCAGCACCTGACAGGGATTTGCCCAAGTGTCAGAATTCCAAGTGTCAGAATGCCCAGCTCAGGTACCTGCACAAGAGCAGCCCAGCCCTGGGCTCCCTCCGCTGGGCTTTATCTGGGGATCTCCTTTGACATTCCCCTCTAAGCTCCACATCCTGCTGCAGCACAGAGCAGCAGTGCTGATGGATTTCTCCTTCCACGTCCTCTCTGCCTTTATTCCTTATTTCCTACTGCAGCCCCAGGAGCAGTGGGCGGCAGGGATGGCTTTTGCTAACGCCAGCAAACTCCAGATCTGCCAAAAACCCCGAACAAAGGCTGTGAGAAAAATATTTCTGCAGGAAGCATTGGCTGAAACACGATTCATTTCTCCAAGATAAGTCATATTTCCCCCGGCCAACACTTACAAAAGGCTTCTCCTCCCTCATCCCTGCTCTGGCCTGGGTGATGGATACGGCTCCAGCATGTGCTTCCAGTTGAGGCCTGTGGAATTGCTCCATGCAAAAGCTCACTCTGGGTTCCCCTCATTGTCACCGGTGCCTTCTTCCTGCTCTGGAAGGGAACTGACCCCATTCCCAAAGGGAATTGTCCCCATTCCCGAAGGGGACTGTCCCCATTGCCGGCCTCACGCCACCACTTCCAGCATCATTGTTTTCCAGCCGGGTGTGACATCCCTGCCTGCTCGCTGTGGCTTTGTCACCAGCTCCTGCAGACAATGGGCTCCGCGGGTCGTTTGCAGTTCATCACGTCTTTGGAGCTGTCCGGGCACTTAGCTGGAAAAAAAACCAACCCCATTCCTGCTTCCCACATGGCCGGGAGAGCCATAATGGAATTTCCTAACATCCCTCACGGCAGAAGCCCTCGCTAGAGAGGGGCCCTGCCAGACTGTGGCTTGCTTTCCCAAATTAGTGATTGGGTGGGAGCTCAGCGGGAGCTGGGCCAGGGACCAGCTGGCATGGCACAGCAGCTCATGGTGGGACATGTCCATCCCAGCATCAGGCAGGGCAGCCCTGGCAGGGTGAGGGACCCAAAATGCTGGGCAGGGACCTCCCTGGCCACAGAAGAAATCGTGGAATGGTTTGGGTTGGAAGGGACCTTAGAGGTCATCCGGTGCCACCAATGCCATGGGTAGGGACACCTTCCACTGTCCCAGGCTGCTCCAAGCCACATCCAGCCTGACCTTGGACACTTCCAGGGATCCAAGGGGCAGCCACAGAGGCATTCCTGGGACGCCGCAGCAGTGCCAAAGCTGGCAGAGTCCTCCCATGGGGCTGGACATGGGGACAGGGTCAGCCACACCCAGGCCAACCTTGGCCACCCTTTGGTGGTCTCCTGGCTCCTGGTGGCATCCCAAGCCCCTCATGTGGGATTCTGTCAGCTGGGTTTTATTTCTTCTTTCTCTTTATTTGCCCTGTGGTGCAGGAAGTCAGAGGAGCTGTCTGGAGCATGAGCATGTTCCCGTGAGTTCCTGCCTGGGTCACTGTCCCTGCAGGCAGCCTCATCACCAGCAGTGACACCCAAGCATCCTGCGTGCCACCAGCACCTCTGGGGACACTGGAGCAGCTGGTGGTCCATGGGCTCCTCCTGCCATGGCCTGAGGGGCTCGTGCTTCATTTGCCAGTTGCCACCACAGAACATCCTGGTCTGAGGAGACAGAGCTGCCTGGGCAACTTGGACCAGGTAAATGCCAGCAGAGGAATTAATATCCACCAAATCTTGAGCCCCAACCTTCTCACAAAAGGGCTGAGGCGAGGTTTGTCCCTCCTGGAGTCACATCACAACAAAAAGAAAAGGAAGCAGGAGTGGGAAGGAAGAGAGAGGTGCAGAGGAAGAAGAGGATTAGGATGAAGTACAGACAAGAGGGAAGGCAAAGGCCTGCTCCTTCCAGAGCACACCTGCAGAGCTCAGGGTGGAGATGGATGGCTCCTAGAGGCCCTGAGATCCCATGGATCCACATGTCAGGTGAGCATTTCATCCCTGCTCAACTCTGCTGCTCTGCACCAGGAGTTCAGCAGTGCCTTGCTAAGCCCGTGTTTGTTAGCACTGCTCTAAAATAGAATGAAATAAAAAATCAACATCTTTGTGGCAAACACTGCAGGAGCACCATGCTGGTGAGAAGGGATTTTGTGTTGTTGGAAGCTGCTCTTTCCTGCCAGAAAGTCACAGAATCACAGCAGAGTTTAGGTGGGAAGGGACATCAAAGCTCATTGAGTTCCACCCACCTTCCATAGTGACACCTTCCACTGTCCCATGTTGCTCCAAGCCCCATCCAACCTGGCCTGGGACACTTCCAGGGATGGTGCAACCACAGCTTCCCTGGCCAGACTCCCCAACATTCCTTAAAATGTCCATCAGGGCTTAAAATGTCCAGGGCTTTCACTCCACACGCTCCACAAGGGTCTGGGATGAGCAGAGCACGAAGGCAGCAGCTCAGAGGTGAGGGGTGGCTGCAGGACACAGCCCAGCCCTGTCAGGGGTGGGATGGGCACGTCCAGCCAGCTCTGGCACAGCTCTGTGGCCTCACACTGTGACATATTTGAACAGCCAGACCCTTTCCCCTTCATCAGTGCTGGGGCTGGGCAGAGCCAAAGGTCAGGCTGGGAGCTGATGATTTCACTTCTAAACAAAACTCCTCCTCCTCCTCCTCCTGATAAATTTTCATTTAGTGCCACCAAGATGATTCCTCCCCTACTCTACAATCTCTTTAACAAGAGGGGTATTTCATTCCCCAAAACCAGCTCCTTCTTGTCCCAAGTCCCAAGATTTTGGGGAATTTTGGCTAGGATCATGCCCCATGCCTCAACTTACCAGTGCTAGAGAAATAAAGGTGGCAGAGAGGTAAAACCCCACAGTTGTCTCTTGGTCCCATTTCCTAGTTTTAATGGCTCTGCCACCTGTGTTCCCACAGGATCAGGGCCCTGTTTGAGGTGCCAGGGGCTGGAAAGTGCAAAACCAAACCCCACTGTCTGAAAGACATGTGCTTTCTTTGCTTTGGAGAAAAAACAAGGGGAAAAGAGCAGGAGATGCAGCCGGCTTCCAGACTGCCTGCACTCCTTCATGCCCCAGAATAGAGCAACCCAAACTGCCCAGGACAGAGTGCAAAGCATCACCTGTGCTTCTCCTTATCCTGGACCCTTTTGTTTCTGTGGATTTCTCTGAGACCACCAAAAAGTTCAGCCCTGACATTGTTTGTTCTGGTCCTGAAATCTCTTACAGAACTTTTCCAGCAGTGGTTCTCAGGGCTCTGCCCTCCTCCTTCCAGAGAGGTTTCAGAGCTCAGCTGGTGTGGGGAAAGAATTTGGTGATTTAGATAACCTCAGAACTGTTTGTTAAGAGATTTGGCTGCTCAAATCCAGCCAGGGGGTGTTTTCTGAGCTGTGAGGTTCATGTTCAGGTTCAGCTTGGACAGGGCTTGGAGCACCCTGGGATGGTGGAAGGTGTCCCTGCCCATGGCAGGGGTGGAATGAGATGGGATTCGAGGTCCCTTCCAAGCCACCCCCAGCCGTTCTGTGATGTTCCTGCATCACCTTGGCCAGGGAACACGCTGCTGCTTTGTCTCTGCTTTCCCAGCCCTCCTGAATTGCTGTCAAGGAAACTTTTCCCCCCTCACTGGGTCATCCCCAGCTCCCCCTCCCAGCCCAGCCTGAAGGACAGTGCCTGGGGGCTGGTGCCATCGTGTGGATACAGCTGCAACCAAGAGGAGGAGGAGGAGGAGGAGGAGAAGGCAGAACGCTGGGAAAAGGACAAACCTGGCATTGTCCAAGTCTGGATCTAAACCAGGTTCCCTCCCAGAGATACCAGTGGGTTTAGGTGCTGCTTCCTCCAGCAGTTGAATAGATAAATAAATCAGCAGAAGGATGCACCACCTGCCCCACTTGCACCCTACAGCATCTCCTGGTGCCACAGCAGATCCCAGAGGGAATTTTCCCTAAGGAAAGCAGCAGTGATTGAGATTTAGATCCCTGCCAAAGGCCCAGAAGCTGAAACCACTGTACCTTACTCTGCTTTCCTGCTGGAAACAGGGCTGGAGCACAAGCCCTGCCTGTGTCATCCCCTCCAGGATCTCCAGGACTGTCTGGTGAAGCAGCACACACACACTCCTGGGCCTGCAGGAGAATCAGGCAGTGG
The DNA here is from genome assembly GCF_012460135.2 of Molothrus ater. NCBI lineage: Eukaryota > Metazoa > Chordata > Aves > Passeriformes > Icteridae > Molothrus > Molothrus ater. Next base: position 1,850,635 of record NC_050484.2, read on the forward strand.
ATTTTGGCCCCTGGCAGAGGGTGTGCTCTGCACTCTGGGCTCGCATCCTGCCCTGGAAGTCACAGAGTCCCCAGCCTCCAGCTCTTGCAAAACTGAGGAGCAATCCCAGCCCAGGATAAAAATAAAGGGTCCACAGGGCCCTGCCACTCTGGGGTCAGCTGACACAGTGGATGTGCATCCAGGCTCCTTCTTGTCATTTTTCCACTGCTTTTTACAGCCTGGAGCTGAAGCGGAGCCAAATGACAAGCAGGGGGGAGAACGGATCAGGAGCCTGGGGTTTCCTTTGGGTGGTCAAAATCCCAAACCAAGCCCTGCTGGCTGGGATGTTCCCATTATCCTGCAGAGTGGAGCCCTGAACTCCACTGAGCTCCTTCCCAATCCCCATGGGCTGTGATGGAGAGCAGCCTGCTCCCACTCCTTGGGACACATGGATGTGGGGATGAGCCTGGTCCCACAGGGAGGGCAGGGATTCCCTGAGGGCCCTGTCCAGGCCCTGCCCAGCCTCCCTCCCACCCCTGCACTCTCCAGCCCTGTCATGTTCTTGGCTCTCCCCCCAAATTCCCGCTGCCAAGGGCCAGGGAATTTTCCCCCAAATTCCCACTACCAGGTGGCCAGGGCTCAGCCACCAGCCCTCAGTGGCTCTGTGCTGGCTCTCACTGGGCTGCAGCACCTGCAGGTGCAGGTGGGATCCCCCTGGATCTCCAGGGATCCATCAGAGCATCTCCAGCACATCAGGGCATTCCCAGCAATCTGCTGCCCCATCCCAGCCAGGTTTAGCAGCACCTGCATCCAAAATCCATGAAGGACCCAGCCCCACAGTGCTGTTTCAGATTAAATGGTTCCTTCTCATTGTTATTTGGGAAATGTAGGAATTTTTCCCATCTGTCTTTGACCTATAAAAAGAACATCCCTCAGAACCGAGAGGTTTTTGCCAGCGAGGACGTGTTTTCATTTCTGGCCTTTAAGCACATTTCATGGCTTGCCAAGACTTTTTAGGAGGCTAAAACTCAAGGCCTCAGCTCAGCAGAGTGCTTCCAGCACGTGCCAGAGAGGATTTAGGTGTACACTTGTGTCTGAGCACATGTTACAGGCTGCTGGACGGAGAGGTTTGCCCAAATTGGTGCCAAAAATCATCTTCATTAACTCCTCAACTCTCTGATTCTCTCCTTGGCTTTGTTCACCTGCAGGTGAAATTTGGTTTGCAGATGTGCAGCTCCTGGATTGCAGGGAGCAGCTCTTTATTTGGTGAATGCTTCGTGGGGATTCGGGAAGATGTGAAAAGCCTGGGGCAAGAAGAGGTGGGTGATGCTTTCTTGAAAGCAGGATTTTAAAATCACAGCAACTGCAGAAATTTCATGGAGTGTTTAACAACAGCAAAATCGGGAAGAAAAACTAAGAAGGCATATTTGAAGTGCCTCTAAGTGAAAATTCTGATTTAAAAAGAAATTTTACGATATAAACCACTGTTCAAGTGAAATATTTAACTTCAAGCTGACTGAAATACCTCTTTAAAAATAATGTCTCTTCTTTCTCTCCTTTATTTCTTTTTTTCAGTTTTGGTTTGCCAGAACCATCATTTCATCATTTTTCCATCATTTCATTTTTCAGCCCAAATCTTTATTTAAAGTTTTTGGAGCTTTGCTGCTAGGAAAGTCAAGGCTTGTGTATCTAAGTACACCCTGAGAACTGAAAACAGAGCTGGATAAATGAAGAGGGAACACAAAATTCCAACTCTCAAGTTTGTCTTTAAGAACTTGCCAGTCATCCAGGAGGAATTCAAGATACCACAGCTATCAAAAGACACGGGATCTGTGCTCTGCTTCCAGGAAAGACACATTTCATCATCACAAGGAAATACACCAGATGACAACCAGCCCCCTCCAAGCTTCCAGCATTCCTACCTGCACTGCTAAATCCCAAAATCCAGCCTTTCCTGCAGTGTGCCTTTTATCTCAGCAGCACTGCCCTCAAATGCAGATTCCAGAGGAAAGGCAATGCTGGATTTCATGGGAATTAAACCCAAAGCTTTTAGCTCGGCAAGGCAAGGGTCAAACAAATTTATTTGGTGAACCTCCCCTGTCAGATCTGTCTCATTCCCTCTCTCCTGCCCCATCCCTGGAAGTGCTCAAGGCCAGGTTGGATGAGGCTTGGAGCAACCTGGACCAGTGGAAGGTGTCCCTGAGCTGTAAGGTCCCTTCCATCCCAAACCATTTGGGATTCATGGAGCTCCCATCAACAAAGCAACCAGAGGTCTTCCACCACCCACACTGCTCTTACAGAACAAGGTGACCAACAGAGGGGGGGGAAAATGCTCAAAATCACTTTTTTTTTTCTTTTTTTTCTTTTCTTTTTGCTCCTTATAACGTTCGTTTAATCCTGAAAGCAACTAAAACCACAGAGGTTTTAAATGGGGAGTTGAAAGCAGCAGCGGGGTGGGGTCGCCGGGGTATTTTTTTTTTTTTTCTCCCTGCTGTCAAACGGTGAAACCATCCCTGTTATTTAACATGTCAAAAGCCTGTGAACCAAACAAAACAAAGCCCAAACTTCCCGACCGCAGCGACACATTGATGGACACCAGGAAAAGGGCTGCAAGCACAAAACAAACAAACCTCCCCGAGAAGGGCTCCGCCGAACTGAAGGGGAAAAGAGGTTACGAGGCATTTGTGGGAAATGCAGCCAAGAGAGGGAAGGATAAAAGAGACCAAGAATAAAAAATAAAGAGGAGGAAAGGGCAGAGGGAGAAGGGGCTGGGACAGGGCTGTGCCAGTCAGGAGGGATTTGGCCGGATGATGGTTTTACTGCACTGAAATGTGGAAGATGCTTTGATTAATTCTAGGAGCCCACCCCAAAGTCATCCTGCAACTCCCAGCGCGCTAATTACGGAGGGGAGGCGGGCAGTGACTCATGCTGGAAACTTCCCAACTTCCAAAGGGGGAAAATGGGAAAGAAAAAAAAAAGAGGAATCTCAGTTCTCAAGCGAACATGAAGGTCCCTGGACCCTCAGACCCGTGCTGGGACAAAGGCTGGGGACAGCGTGGTGGCAGCGAGGTGGCCTTGGATGGGGTGGTCCCCAGGAGGGCTGGCAGAGGAGATGTCCCCAAGGAGGATGGGGAGGATGGGGGTGACAGCTGTGGGTGCCTCTCCAGGGCTCCTTGTGCCACCGCTGGAGGCAGGGATCTGCCATCCCAGCAGAGATGCCCAGCGGGAATGCGCCCAAAAAGCTGCTGCCAGCTGGTGCAAGAGTGGGGCAGGATCACTCCGTGTCCCTCCACCAGCACCTGAACCAGCTGAAGGGTCTGCGATGGAGCCCCCCAGCTCTGGGGTGCCTCAGATCAAGGTTTGCTGGATCACGGAGGGGAAAACAGAGCCAGAGCCCCAATGAGGAGGCTCAGGTGAGCCCTGAGACTCAGGGGGTGCTCAGCCAGGGGGAGGCACAAGCACGGAGGTGTTTGCTCAGCCAGGGGGAGGCACAAGCACGGAGGTGTTTGCTCAGCCAGGATCAGCTCCAGGAGAACCTCTTGGGATGACAGTGGAGAGACTGAGGGGGGTCCTTCCTTGCCTGATGTTTATTGTCCCATCTCAGCTCCGCTCCCATCCTCTCGTTTTCAGCTCTCTGGGCAGCTGACAGCAGCAGGAACTGAGGCCAGAGCAGCAGATTAAGAACATCTTCCTTCTCCAGGCTCGTGGCCCCACGCTGGAGTTGGCTCAGCCCAGGAACCAAACCAGCCCTGAGGATGTCACGGGCTGGGGACAGAGCTGGGGACAGCAGGGCTCATGCCCTGGAGCCAATTGTAACTACATTTTTCTAGTTTCTCTCTTTACGGAGAGAAGAGAATTAGGTTATTTTCATTTTATTTATTTCTTTCTATTTTTTAAATTTATTTCTATTTTTTTTTTTAAAGAAAGGAAGGCGCAGGGTGTGACCCCCATCTCCAGCACCCTGGCTCAGCCTGGGGTGTGTCACACAGGCTCACATCTCTCTGGCCCCGAGCAGGAACCCCTCTGTGCCCTTCAGATGGCATCAGGGGTGAATAAAGAGCCACTTCCCTGCACACCCAGCTCCTCTCAGCCTCCCACGGGCTCCATAACCACTAGAGGGGAGTGGAAGGTAACGAGTTGAGGAGTTGGTTGTGTCCTCCTGGGTTGGGGAGGTTCCCTAGCTCTGGGTGCCACACCCCAAAATTCACAGCATCCACCCACGTGAGGAGGTTTTCCCCATCACCCCAGGGCACCAGCAGGATGCTGGAGCAACCTTCAGCACGGAGTGGGGTGTGGAAATTGTTGTGGGCACCACAGAGCTCACTGGGGTCCATCCTGGCTCCCTCAGGGTCTCCATGGTCCCTCCTCAGAGGGGACATAAAGCCACTGGGTCAGCCAAGAGCTCCTCTGACCATGGGATTCACCAAGCCAGGTTTGGCCCACTGTGCTCCCTCAGGCAGAGCTTGGCCTCCTTGTCCTGTCGGCATCACAGAAATAAATCAATAAAAGGGTTCAGATGAACCCTCAATAAAAGGCTTGTGCTGATCAGAGGAAATTTCCATCTCCATTTTCCATGGAGAAAAGGCTGAATTTTTATTTCCCCCCCCCCCCTTCAGTCTGGAAGCCTTTGAGGTGCTTTTTATTTCTGCTCTCCAAATAATTCAGGGTGTGCCTCAGTGTGTCCAAGCCAGCCCAAGCGCAAGTCACCAGGAAATGCTGGGGATGGTGGAGATGTACATTATGTGCAGGGAATTTAGTGCCAGGGACACCAGGGATTTTTCTGCTTTTGCCATTGGGGAAACCTACATTTTACATTTTACATTTCACATTTTACATTTGACATTTTACTGCCCTGACTTCCCAGCCCACAGTGAGGCCATTACTAAAGATCTACAATATTAAGATTTAAACCAAATTTAACAGTTCCCTTTGCAGAAATGTGCTGGGGAGGCAGAGTTATCCCATTCATTTGATATTTTTGTGGAAATGGGAAACCTGGGGGCTTCTCCCAGGAGTATATTTTTTTGTCCACTAGGGAACAGGTCAATATTTTGCTTGTGTCCACCCCTCCCAACCCTTCCCATGCAACAGGGAAAGGGGAAAAAAACCAAAAAACCTCCAAACCTCTGAGCACCATAAAGATTTTATTATAAACAAACCCCTGGGAGCTTTTTGGGAGCCGTGGTGATTAACATTCCTTAATGAGGATGCAGGGGGTGCTCAGGGCTGGGGGAGGGCAGCCCCAGCACCCTCCTGAGGGTCCCACCTTCCCTTCCCACCCAATCCCCCCTGTTGCCATCTGGCAGATTTACTGGCCCCACTAAGGTGGCTCCCACTGATATAATGAGGAGTTGCAGCCTGGGCTGTATTTCCTCATGCATTTCACTTCCCTGCCAGAAAAGTTCAGGGCTGGGTCAGATTTTATATATATTTATGCATATATATATAAAAAAAAATGTATATATAAAAATATATATTTCTTCTTTCCAGGTGATTTCCACCTTTTCCCATCCAAAGACTCATTCACCCTCATCTTTCCCACCCACCAGGGGTTTGTTCTGTTGGTTGAGTTTGGGCTAAAGAAAACATTCCAGGGGCCAAAGCCCCACATCCATCCCCTCCAGGGGTGAGATGCTGCCTGGTGCTGCTCTCTGGGGGTGCCACAGCAGCACTGAGCCCGTCCTCAGCCCACTTCCAGCCAGGAAGTGCTGATTTAATCAAGTTCAGCTCTGGTATGGAAAGGGAAGCTGGGTGGCTGGGGACTTCAAACAGCCCCATCCCTCCTCCCACACCTTCACAGGGTCATGATCAGAGAGGGACATGCCCCAGCATCCCAAATCCCTGCTGAGCTCCTCCAGCCTTGCTGCACCCACCCCAAATCCCCAAATCCTCCTTCCCTGGCCGTGGCCAAGCTGCCCTGCTCCAGCCAGAGGCCACCAGGCCCCTTCTCTGAGGACAACAAAGCCTCAAATGCGTTGCCAGGTGAATTTTGTGAGGATTGAAATGTTTCTGGGTGAATTTTGTAATTAATAAAAGCTCCTGGCGCTGCTGCTCTTACAGGGCTCTGTGCCCTTGTTTAGCAGAGCTCTGGCAGGGGTTCAGGGGGTGCTGGCGTTGCCTCTGCTGCCTGGAGGCTTTGGGATGCCAATTCCAGGCACAGATTGCTGAGGAACGGCCCATCCCCATTGGTTTGGGGTTTCCTGGCTCCTTTCCCCATTGCATAGCTGAGAATTCCCATTGTGCATGGAATGCAGCCAGGATCCAGGAGGAGGTGAAGCCCATGCACACCCTGCGGTGAAGGGGGTGCCCCAGGGTGCAGGGAGGCTCATGGAAAATTTGGGTATAATTAATAAATAAGAAATTTTGGGTATAATTAATAAATAAGAAATTTTGGGTATAATTAATAAATAAGAAATTTGGGGTATAATTAATAAGCAATAAATTTTGGGTTTCCTCTCCCCTGCTGGGAATGAGCCATCCCTGCCTGCTGGACGAGGCACCCCTGACCCAGAGGATTTTCACCTTTCCATCAGGAGGGGAAAGGGAGGGTTTTGTTGAGCCCAAGGCACTCCAGCCCCTCTGTGAGATAACTTTTCTTTCAGATTTCAGAATCCCCGAATGGTTTGGGTTGGAAAGGACCTTAAAACTCATCTCATTCCAACCCTGCCAGGAGCAGGGACACCTTCCACTATCCCAGGCTGCTCCAAGCCTCAACCTGGCCTGGGACACTTCCAGGGATGGGGAAAATAATCCTGCCAGAGCCTTGGCCTTCCCAAACCCCACCCCCGAGGCAGCCACACACCTTCTCACCAGAGGCTGCCTCTCTGAGCTGCCTTTTTCCCACAATTTCAGAGTTTTACGGCCAGCATTCCTTATTTTCCATGTCATTAATCTCCACAGGCCCTGGCTCCAAGCAGGCAGGAAGCCAAAGGCTGCCAGACAGGTTCCAAGCGAAATCCAAGTTGTCTGGAAAAGAAGAAAATCCAGCTGAAGTTGGGAAAGCCCTTGAGCCTCAAAACTGGCTCTGCCCAAGCACCCAGCAGGACAAGGGGGATGCAGCTCAGATGGGTTTGGTGGCAGCCAGGCTGTCCCTTCCCATCCCACTGGACTTTTCCAGCCACCAGGGTTCCTTTGAGCTCAGGGATTTAATTGTGCCCAAGGGGGGGAAAAACCCAGCACCCAACCCAAAGCAAAACTGGGAGATTATTTTTAAGTTTCTTTAGAGAGGTCTTGCTCTGAGAGCTGCTCCTGAGCAGGCAGCCAATGCATCTTTCAGGGTGTTTTTGCTGTGAGTTCTCATTTCCTGATCTTGGAAGTTGCTCTGCTGTGAATCCTCAACTCCCCAAAGTCCCAAAGCTGAGGATGACACAGGCAAAAACACTTTCAGGCAGGACAAGGGAGGAGAAGAAATCTGTCCTACAGTAGGACAAGGGGGAAGAGCAAAAAACTTGCCTGGAAGTCTCCAGAAGTACCTTTAATCCTCCTCCAGGTTGTCCACATGGATCAGTTCTGCTCAGGGGGACCAGAGAATTCCAGAATGGAATTCAGGCCCTCAGGGAAGGCTAAAGTTGGGTATTAGGGAAAATTTCTTCCCTGAAAGGGAGGCCAGGCCCTGGCACAGCTGCCCAGGGCAGTGTGGAGTCCCCATTCCTGGAGGGATTTAGAAGCCCTGTGGATGTGGCACCTGCAGCACGGGCAGCTGAGCCAGGATCCTTGGGAAGGGGGGGCCTGATCCAGCTGCCTCCCAGAGCAGATTCCAGCCCTGGTGGGATCTGCAGACACTTCCCTGCCTGGATTCCTCTTCCCATCATCTCCCTCCAAGCCTCTCCAAGCACGGCTGGGAGCAGCCCTGGACCTTCAGGCCCTCAGCCCTGCCTCTCTCTGCTCACAAAGGGAACAGAGAGGAATTGTTTTGGAATAACAGCGCAAATCAAATTTCCCGTGGCAGATAAGGGGGAGAGAGGTCAGATATGAGAAGGCTTTGGATGACAGAGGAATTATCCTGCAGCCCCTGCGGGATAACTCAGTCCCAGTCCCACTTTCAGCACTTTGTTATCCCAGCACGGAGCTGCTCCAGCAGCCCCAGGCTGAGCATTCCCTGTGCCCTGAAAGGAGGGGGAGCATCCCAGCGAGTCAGGGCCATCATCCAGCGGCCCAGGGGAGCCGGGCAGCCCTGCCCAGCTTCCAGCCGGAGCTGCGGGAAGCTGCTCTGTGCTTTGGGTGTGCAGCTGTTCCACAGCTGCTGCTGCTTCTCCTTCTCCTTCTCCTCCTCCTCCTTCTTCTTTTTCTTCTCCTTCTCCTTCTTCTCCTTCTTTTTCTTCTCCTTCTTCTTTTTCTTCTCCTTCTCCTCCTTCTTCTCTCTTCTTCTTCTCCTTCTTCTTTTCTTCTCCTTCTCTTCTTCTTCTCCTTCTCCTTCTTCTTCTCTCCTCTCCTTCTTCTTTTTCTTCTCATTCTCCTCCTTCTTTTTCTTCTCCTTGTCCTTCTTCTCCTTCTTTCTTCTTCTCCTTCTTCTTTTTCTTCTCCTTCTTCTTTTCCTTCTTCTTCTTCTCCTTCTTCTTTTTCTTCTCCTTTTTCTTTTCCTTCTTCTTCTCCTTCCTCTCCTTCTTCTTTTTCTTCTTCTTCTTCTTCTCTTCTCCTTCTCCTTCTCTTCTTCTTCTTCTTCTTCTTTCTTCTTCTTCCTCCTCCCCAGCTGCATCCCCTAGAGTGGGTTTGGGCACCTGGCTGTGGACTTGCCCTAAAAACAGCTGGGAGGGGGGGGTGCAGCCCCTGATCCCTTGGCTCCCCTGTCCTATTCGCATTCTCTGATAAAATCTCTTTGCCCAGGATTTTCCTCCTGGGAAGCTGAGGAGCCTCAGAGAAAAGGAAAACAATTCTTCTCTCATTTGCTTCTCCTGTGCTGTGCTCATGTGGAATGTGTTTGGAGATTGTTTACCCACAGGTGATTGTTCCATTGGATTCTGCTGGGAGTTGTTTTGGTTCTTTGGTCAATCAGGGTTGAGACTCTGGACAGAGTCAGGAGTTTCCATTATTATCTTTTTAGCATTCAGTAAGTGTCCTTTCTGTATTCTTTAGCATAGTATAGTATTCATTGATATAATATAGTATCATAAAGTAATAAATTAGCCTTCTGAGAGAGAACATGGAGTCAGAGTCATCATTCCTGCCTGCCACGGGGGTCCCCACAAATGCAATAATCCCCAACCTTGGCAGGGCTGGGATGGGCTTGGGATGGACTCAGGATGGGCTCAGGAATGGGCTCGGGATGGGCTCGGAATGGGTTTGGGATGGACTCAGGATGGGCTCGGGATGGGCTCGGGATGGGTTCGGGATGGGCTCGGGATGGGCTCAGGATGGGCTCGGGATACTCCCAGATGTTTTCCCCATCTCCACTCCAGGAGCTCTCGGCCCCTTTCCCAGTACCCAAAGGATTTCATCCCTTTTGGTCCCGGTTTTCCTCCTGCTGGAGCCCAGCACGGGAGGGTTTGGGAGCAGCTCCGAGGCTGCCCTGCCAGGGCTGGGGACCCTCAGCAGCACTGAGAGCTCCTCCTGGATAAATAAACCAGCTCCAGGATAAACCGGCTCCTCCTGGATAAATAAACCGGCTCCGGGATAAACCGGCTCCTCCTGGATAAATAAACCGGCTACAGAATAAACTGGCTCCAGATAAATCAGCTCCAGATAAACCGACTACGGGATAAATCGGCTCCTCCTGGATAAATTGGTTCCAGGATAAACTGGCTCCAGATAAATCAGCTCCAGGATAAACTGGCTCCAGATAAACTGGCTCCAGGATAAACTGGCTCTGGGATAAACTGGCTCTGAGATAAACCGGCTCTGAGATAAACCGGCTCTTGGATAAACTGGCTCCAGGATAAATCTGCTCCTCCTGGATAAACTGGCTCCAGGATAAACTGGCTCTGGGATAAATCAGCTCCAGGATAAATTGGCTCTTCCTGGATAAATCGACTCCACCTGGATAAACCGGCTCCAGGATAAACCGGCTCCAGATAAACCGGCTCCAGGGTAAACCAGCTCCAGATAAACTGGGTCCAAGACAAACCGGCTCCAGGATAAACCGGCTCCAGGATAAACCCGCTCCAGGATTAACCAGCTCCAGATAAACCGGCTCCAGGATAAACCAGCTCCAGATAAACCGGCTCCAGGATAAACCGGCTCCAGGATAAACCGGCTCCAGATAAACCGGCTCCAGGATAAACCGGCTCCAGGATAAACCAGCTCCAGGGTAAACCAGCTCCAGATAAACCGGGTCCAGGATAAACCGGCTCCAGGATAAACCGGCTCCAGGATAAACCAGCTCCAGATAAACCGGCTCCAGGATAAACCAGCTCCAGGATAAACCAGCTCCAGATAAACCGGCTCCAGGATAAACCGGCTCCAGGATAAACCAGCTCCAGGATAAACCAGCTCCAGATAAACCGGCTCCAGGATAAACCAGCTCCAGGGATTCCCAGCGCTCCCCAGTGGCTGAACCCAACCGGCTCAAAGGCAGCTGCTAAGCCTGTGCTGGCTGCATTATCCACGGGGATTGGGGGGGATTGCAGGAATTGCTCTCTGCTGGTGGGGAAGGAGGGATTTTTAGGTTTTATTATTTTTCCCCCCCTTTCAAACTCACATGTGTAATTGAAGAGTGAAATTCTGAAAACTTGCTCAAGGACTCTTTAATCACCTTTAAAGCCCAGGAATTGCTCCCCATTCCCTTCCTGGTTTAATGGGAAACAGGTTTCTTGTTCCTGCAGGCACTCTGAGGCTGTTGACCATTGGATAATTGCACAATTCTATCTGCACCCTCATCCTTCTAGATACAGTAAACGCCCTTTTTTTTTCCTTTAATTGCAGTGAATTTGGAGTCCCTGGCCATGGCAGGGGACTGGAACAAGATGGTCCTTTCAAGTCCCTTTCTGTGATTCTGTGATTCTAAACCTTCCCACCGTGGGGCAGGGGAACAAATGAATAAAGAAATAGATGGAAAAGACTCAAAAGGGCCTGTACTAAATCAGATAAAGGGCACCTGTCTGTGGCTAGTGCACACTGATGCTCTGGCTGTGTGATCCAATCCACACAGGAAATGTTTTCCCCACTTCTGCTGTGCAGCAGTGAGATTTTGGGGTGGTTTTGTTTCAACCCCAAACGTTTCCTTCTGCTACTGAACCATTTAATTTGCTGTAAACGTGGGCAGAGGTTTGCTTTTCCCTCGTGGGCATCCAGAAGACACCTGGCCCCTCTCTGTGTCCCCCAGCCAGGAGTCCTTTCCCTCACTGAGGTTGGGATTTGCTCTGTTCCTGCTGAAGCCTTCCATGAGCAGAGCTGTGGGATGGGTGTGATGGTGCTCACAGGGGTCTCAGGTTGAGGGAAGGGACAAGGATCTGACTCCATGTTCAGAAGGCTGGTTTATTATTTTATGATATGTATTACATTAAAACTATACTAAAAGAATAGAAGAAAGGATTTCATCAGAAGGCTGGCTAAGAATAGAATAGCAAAGAATGATTAAAAAGGTTTGTGGCTTGGACAGAGAGTCCAAGCCAGCTGCACTGTGATTGGCCATTAATTAGAAACAACCAACATGGGCCAATCACAGATCCACCTGTTGCATTCCACAGCAGCACATAATCAATGTTTACATTTTGTTCCTGAGGCCTTTCAGCTTCTCAGGAGGAAAAATCCTAAGGAAAGGCTTTTCCATAAAAGATGTCTGTGACAGATGGGAGTATATTCCCCATCCTCAGCAGGAGCTGGCTTTGCCAGCTCGTGCTGCTGGAAAAAAGGCAGATTGTGCCCTCCCACAGCCTGGGGAGCTGTGGTTTTTACCACCATTTTTAAAATGTATTCTCTGGAGCCCTGGTTTTCCAGGCACCTCCAGAGGTCCAGCCCCTCCAGGTTCCTCTGGCCATGATCCTTCTCCAGCCTTGGCCCATGTTATTTTTCCCATCATTTTCTCTATCCCAGGGCAGCTCTGCAGGTCATACCCACACGTCACACCCAGGCAGGGACAACAAATGAACTCTCAGGACCCTGAGTGAGCTTCAGAGAATTCCCTAAGAGATCAACCCAGCCCTAGGAGAAAGTTCCTGCTCCAGAAATGATGATGATCCAAATCCCATCATAAATCCAGGACGTTTTGCTGGCACAGAATGAGCTCCTGCCCCCGGGGTTCTCAGGCTGTACATTTAATATTGGAGCCTTTTCCTCCCCCTGCAGTGCTCCCACTGCCACGGGCAGGCACCTAAAGCACGAAGCCCAGAGGCAGAAACAGCCTCTTCCTCCTTTAAAAATATTAACAAAACAAGTGAAATTAATAAAATTAAATTCAGTGGGGGCTCTGGGTAGGGTGTGCCAGCACCCATCCCTCACACCCAACCACGGGCACACACCAGAGGAGGAGCCACGAGGGAAGCACCTCAAAATCTGCTGGATCACATCCACTGCAGCACAATTCCTTCGAATGGAGCACATTTCCTTTGGGATCTGCAGATCTCGGGCTGTAAAAACTCCCCCATGGCTAAAGCAGAGGGTGGTGCCACAGCACTGAGCTCAGCCCTCCCCTCAGGTTCCTGTCCCTGTGCCACGGTGAGCTCAGGGCATTGCAGGTGAGATGGTCACCCAGGTGAGCTGCTCAGGGCATTGCAGGTGAGATGGTGCCTGGCACAGGGGCTGGGATGGTGTCTGCAACAGCCCCCGCCCCTCTAAGCAAGGGCTGTGCCTCAGCTGGGTCAGCCAGCAGTGGGATTTCACTCCCAGAAATCAGAAATGAGCTCCTGGGAGCTGCAGGTGCCCTCCCCAGATCATGGTCACACACCCACACTCTGCACACAAATACAGGATCCAGGGAGAGCTCAGAGCCCCTTCCAGAGCCTAAAGGGGCTCCAGGAGAGCTGGAGAGGGACTGGGGACAAGGCATGGAGGGACAGGACACAGGGAATGGCTCCCACTGCCAGAGGGCAGGGCTGGATGGGAGATTGGGAATTAGGAATTGTTCCCTGTGAGGGTGGGCAGGCCCTGGCACGGGGTGCCCAAATCTGGCAGCTGTGGCTGCCCCTGGATCCCTGGCAGTGCCCAAGGCCAGGTTGGACAGCTGGGGCTTGGAGCAGCCTGGGATAGTGGAAGGTGTCCCTGCCCATGGCAGGGGGTGGGATGAGAGGGGACCTCCCAGATCCTTCCAACCCAAACCCCTCCACGATTCCATGAATCAGGCAGAAGCAGCGGGGGATGTTTCACTGCTGAGGGAATTGGGAGCATCCCAAGTTGTCCCTGTGAGCTCTCCCCACCCCTCCCAGCAGGAGCCTTTGGTGAGCACCAACCTGCTGCTGCTCCAGGGAGTCACTGCAAGGAGCCCAGAACTGAAGTGTGGCCTCATCCCCTGTGAGCACACGGGACAATTCCAGGTGACACACACAGAGCAGATGGATTTTGGATGGTTCAGGGGGCTCCAGAGACAAGCAGGAAGCCAACCAGAGGGAAAACACATATGAAAAAGGTTGTGAAAGGCATAAAGCTGGAGCTGCTCCACTGGAAACTCAAATGGGTTTTTTGCAGCACTTGTCAACGTGCACCTGTGAGCCACAAGGAAACTGGGAAGCTCCAGGAGCTATTCCATGAACACCTCAACGTAGACATGGGTATATTTTGCCCAAAAACCCTCTCTGGCACCAAGACCCCCTTCCATGACACACCAAGAACCCAGCAGATGAAACCATCCCATCCCAGCAAAGGAAGGAAAGAAGATCAGCAGCAGAAACCCGGGTGGTACTATAATTAACTTTTTTCTTTTATTTACACCACAAGAATAACAAGTTGTCATAATGTGGTACAAAATACTGGACTCCTAATAAAGTTGAAATTGAAGTCGGTACTGTCAGAGAAAGACACCATTGGCCAGTTAAAAAAAAAAAAGAAAAAAAAAGAAACAAACAAACAAAAAAAGAACCCCAAACAAAATAAGAGAAAAGAGAAAAATAAAATAAAAATAAAATAAAAACAAAGAAAGAAAAGAAAAAAAAAAACGAGAATGAGAAAAAATATTCCAACTCCACCAATTGAAAAGAAAGGACCGTCGGAAAGTCGAGCACAAAGAATGCTACCATCACTGAAAGGAGGGTCCCTACAGGAAGAGTGAAATTGTGTCTAAATTACAGCGTAAACCGGTAGCTGCTACCAATGGTGACGTCATACTGAGCATGTATAGGTATAAAGTAGAATATAATATAGTTACAACTTTTTGATACTACATATCTGTAATAAGCTCTCGGGTGAATAATGTTTCAACCCCTTACCCCCCCTCCCCGCCCCCACTTTTATATATATATTATATATATAAGTTTGTCATCCTCATAAATTGGAAAATAGCGCCTCCACTATGGAGCACAGAAAAAGTGTTAATTTATTTTCTTTCAATAGGATACTTTTTTTTTTCTTTTTCATCATCAATATCAAAGACAAAGTGAAGATGAGCTGAGAACGAGCCCAACTTCATGACAATGAAGAAACACGTTTTGCCTTTTGCTGTAAAGTCTCGTTTTTAAACCACAGTGTTGCACAGTACACGACTGCTTAAAGTGAAACCGAGCAAAAATACATCATGTAAAAGTAATTTCTTAAAAAAGTTAACGCAGCTGTGCTGAAGAGTTAACTCTTTAAAGTCCTCCTCATCCATCCGTCCGTCCGTCCGTCCGTCCGGCTCCTCGGAATGAACGACTCTGTGTGTGTTGACACAAGGGTTGCATCCAACCTCCCCACCCAGCCGAGAAATCAAAGCAAAAACACCAACCCAAAGGAAAATAATAATAATAATAACAATAATAATAATAATGACACAGGCAGTTTACTTGGTGTGTTCGGCGTAGTTTCCCTAAAAACACTGTTTCCACATAAATACAATAAACTCTATTATTGGTAAGTCACAAGTGCTAGATAAACGTCTTAGTTTTTTTTCTTTTCTTCTTAAAATGAGAAATGTTTAAGTAGTCCTTTTTGTTTGTTTTTTTTTTTTATTTATTTACTCTTTTTAACAATAAAAAGCACAATTTCTTCTTATTAAGTTCAGTAAGACTCCAAAAGAAAAAAAAAAAGGAATTCCCACTCTCCTTCCTTGGTGTGTAGCTGTGTGGGTGAGTGAGTGTGTGTGACAACAACATCCCAACCTTTAGTCTCCACAAATGCCACGAGAGCAAAAAAAAAAAAAAAAAACCAAAACAAAAAACCAATATAAAACCAAAACAAAACAAAAACCAACCCAAAGAAACCCCAAACCACCTCTTTTTTTTTTGTTTTTGTTTTCTTTTTCTCGTTATCGTTTTCAAAGCTGCCAAGTTTGGCGTGCAAAATCTGTATACAATATAAAGACATGCCAACCTTACAGACCATGCAACCTCAAGGTGTAGGAAACTTAAAAAAATATATTCATATATATTTATATATATATTTATATATATCAATGCCCGTAAAAGAACATGGGCCCAAAAAAGTTTACAAAAGGAAGAATGGAATGAGTACATGACCGTGACTAATAAAAAAAAGGAATGTTTTGTATCGAAAGTAAAAAAAAAACCAAAAAACCCAACAAAAAAACCAACCAACCAAAAAAAAAGAAACCAACCAAAAAACCCCCAATGGTTACTTGTGTACTGCAAACTGGGCCTCACTTCACTGTAAAGAGGATTGAAAGATGTTCCTTTTCTTCCCAAGCAGGTACAAAGGATGCCCTGGGCAGCACGTGCCGGGATGTGGGAGCATCCCAGGCTCCCACCCCGCTGGCACGGCCGCCCCGTGGCAAAGTCATCTGAAATGAAGAAGCTTAATGGCTCAAAAAGGTGAAAAATCCCCCTGGAGAGCCTCAAAACGAGGGCTCCCTCCCTTCTCTCCGTGCCTGCACTGGCCCCGGAAAGCATCCCTGGGGAAGAGCATCCCCAGGGGAGGTCACAGCCCAGGGAAGAGCGTTCCCAGGGAAAAGGGGGATGCTGCAAACAAATCCACATCGCCGGGAGTTTGGAGGAGACGAGCTCTGTCCTCTCGGGAAAAATCTTCCCGTCCCGGCAAAAAGCTGAGGGAAAGGATGGAAAGGAAGGAAGGGAGGGAGGGAGGAAGGAAGGAAGGAAGGTGGCATCCCAACAAGCTCCTCCGGATTTTCCAAAGGAACCGGCTCAGCACAGTCAGCCGGCGGCTCCCGGGAGAGCAAAAAGGAAGGAAAAAGCTTTGCCACGACCGGGAGCAGAAATGTCAAAAACCTTCCGGGGAAGAGCTGACGAGACAAAGGGAGGTGTGAACACAGGCACTGCCCACAGCACAGGGAGCAAACCCCACGTCAGTCACCAGATCTGGCAGTGGGATGGATTTGAGATCACAGCAGCAGCGTGGTCAGAAAACCCCAAACCACAACATCCCCAGGAACGCGGTGCTCTCACACGGGGGGAGTTTTAGGATATGCCGAGGACAGGCCTTGCCGCTGGGGCTTTTTGGGGTTTTAGGATGTACTTGGTCTGCACAACTCAAATACTGTAGTGTCTGGTTCTGAAACTGCACTAGAAATCGAGGAAGGAAACAAAAGCCTCCAGCGTGGGGTCACGCTCCCGATTCCTCCCGCCAGCGAGTCCTGAACGGAACGAAAGCGGCTGCTTCGAGAACTGGAAAGAAGAGAAGTTACTGGAAGCAACCCCAGCAGTCACCATGGGAAGAAAGGATAAAAGAAGGAAGGGTGGTTAAGGAGAAGATGTGCTGGGAAGAGGGATGTGCTGTCCTACACTGCTGGAGGAAGGCACGCGGGGAGCGCCGTCTCCGCCAGGACGCTCTGCTCTCCGTGGCAGGGCTCATGGCCTCTCCCACCCGGCACTCCCGGGAGGATTCCCTCCTCGGGGTGGGGGGCAAACAAAAAAAAAAAGCCTCCAAAACCCCTCCCAGCATCAGGAAGAAGAAGAAGAGAGGAGAAAAAGAGGGAGAGAGGAGGTGGGGAGTTTGCGGGCATGTCCGGCGGAGAGAAAAGGCCGGCGGTCCCGGAGTATCCAAGGAGCCTTCCCGAGGGCAGGCAGCGCCAGGAGCCACGGGCAGGACAAAGGCATTGCCCACTGAACACTACCAGGCAAGAAAATTCCTTATTTTCTTTACAGAGCTACTACAAGAGAGCTGAGGAAATATACAGTTGGCGGAATCGGTACAACAAAGGAGCCCATCGCGGTCCCTCATCCTCCTCCTCCTCCTCCTCGGTAAAATGCGCCCTTTCCCAGAAAAAAACAAACTCTGTTGGTCTGCCCACAGTTCCTTACACCTGCAGAAAGCTGCACACTGTACAAAAGAGTTGAGGATAAGGAGAGAAAACAATACAGAAAATTAAAAAAAGAAAAAAAAAATTTAAAAGAAGGAAAAAAAAAGAAAGGAAAATCCATGTATTATAAGCAAGAAAAGAGGGAGGAAGAAAGGTTTAGATGCTATTGCCGTTCAGAAAGGAAACCTGCCAAATGGAAAAGAAATGTCAGAGTCACACAAACAAGGCTTCCGGAGGGTTTCGGGAAATATCCATATAAAAATTAACAGCAAATTCAGTGTCTTTGCTATAAAAAACTCTTTTTTTTTCTTGTGTTTGTTAGAAAAGGATCACAACTAAAAACCTTAAATTAAAATACAAATGTTTAGGGTAGTTGCCCAGTGGCTAAAGTGTTGGCTTTCTGAAAAACTTCCCAATCTGTCACCTGACAAGTCCTCGAGTTTCAACCTGGATCCTTCTCCAAAAGCACCTTTGACGTTCCAATTCCCAAATCTGTCCCTAGGGAGCTTCCAATGGCTACTGTTAGAGTATGCATTTATTACATATATTTTTTTCTTTTTTCTATAAATGCATCATAAATATTTTTCTCAATAATTCATAGGAATCCGGTTTCTAAGCTTGGAATACATTTGGAATATACATTATACACATATATATATTTATACCTAACAATTTAAGCAATATCTCATGCTAGTTGCTTTTAATAAAAAGCATTCCAGTCTTAAAACCTGCATTTGTGTCTAATACATGCTTCAACAACCAAATTGGTAAGTTCAATTACTAGATAATGTAGAAGAGAGAGAAAACATTTGAAAATTGGTTGTTAAAAATGGTTGAATTTCAAAGACCCAACAGTATTTGCCACTTTTTTGGCAACTACCTTAATTTTTTTTTTCTTTTTTCCTTTTCTCTGAAACAGCAATGAAAGAAAACAAAACAAATCCAAACTTGTCGACAGTTTTTGGAGACGCTCTGTTCAGCTGATGCCTGCTTCCCACCATCATGCCAGCACAAGCCAAAAAGTCTTCCTTCCTGATGGCAGTCCTTGGCTTTCCCAACCAGAGGAAAAATATTCAGGAACTGCTGTGTTCTTTTTTTTTTTTTCTTTTTTTTGGTTTTTTTTTGTTTTTTTTTTTCATGTGTGTTTTGTTTTTTTTAATTAATTTTTACTTAAGGCATTGTTCCTCAAACTTCAGAAAATCCAGCTGCACCAAATCCATCAATTAAAAAAAAAGGCACAAACTCATCTTCAGATGGCTTTGGAGACAATAAAGCCGACTCCATCTGGGCTACCGTTCCCCCCCTTCTGCTTCCCTTTCCTTTAGGTGTCAGGTGAGTCCTCGTTCCCTGTCCCTCCCCGTTAAAAATCCACCATCATCTCCCAACGTTCCAGTTCCGACAAGAGCTGTCGTGACTCACAGGCAGGCAAGAGCCATTTCCAAATATCCAAGAAATGAAAGTACACGATGGGTTGAGTGGTTCAAGCGGAGATTGCTCAGTTGTGGGTGATCAACTTTGTAAGCACCAGTTTTACGTTAAGGTTTGTTTGATTTGTGTTGTTGAATCTTTGATTTCTTTATTATTCTCGCGTTTCGTTTTTGTTTTTTTTTGTTTGGCAACTCTGCCAAAGACTTCCCGGGCATCGTTCCTCTTTCTGCTCGCGGTGAGGACCAGAGGAACGTGAGTGCCCAACGTGTCAGTCCTTTGCTGCTCTTCACCAGCGGTTTTGTTCAGCAAAAAGAGACTCAAAGATGCGGAGAGATTTGTTTTTTGTGTCGCTTGCTTTGCTTTACACCTGGCTGTCCTTCCGTGTTCGGGAAATAACCGCGACAGGACGCAGGAGTAACAAGAGAAAGCTTCTTGGCAGAGCTTCAAGACGAAGACGAACAGACAGGAGAACTCCAGCTCGAAGGTGGCTGCTACAGGGGAGGCTCCTCTTCCATGGGTTCGTCCTCAGGTCTGAGGGATTGCGCAGCCAGGCAGGGTGGGACAGGGAGGGGAGAGAGAAAAGAGGGTTTGGCATGACATAGCTGGCCAATTTGTGGTGCCAAGTCTCACTCCTTATGTTCCCATCACCTTCCCACCCAGCCAGCTGGGATCACCTGAATTCAGCTTGCCACCAAGAAGGGTTTTTGGATCATCTCACTTGGGCAACATTAAGATTTTCCCCAGCAAAATAAATTCCTTTGTGTGGTCCAAAGCCACAGGGTGCACGCACAGAGCTCATGGCTCTGCTGCTCTCCTGCAGCCTGGAAGGTCCTCTGGGAACCCATGGAGGACAGGGGACGTGGGGAACACAGCAGCAGTGGCTGAAAGGAGAGGAATAACCTGCGAAGCTGCTCCTCCTGGCTGCACAGACTGGAAATGTGATGGGAAACCACTGACCTCTTCTCCGCCGGCTTCACACCCACCGACAGCGATGCCATGGCCGTCACCGTCTCCGCCTCCTCGTTCTCACACTTCTGGGCCTCCACCAGGGAATATCCCACCGTGGAGGCGAAACGCTGGAGGGAATGCCAGTACTTGCCTGGGGGAGAGGTGACAACAGGGCCATCAGGGCACCATTCCAGCTCCTGCTTTCCCAAACCCAGCTGCCGGCTCAGAACTGCCCAGGAACACTTATCTGATCCCTACTCTCACTTTAAGGGCCTTAGGTGCTCAAAAAACAGTTCCCTTTTCCACTTCAAATACCTCAGAAACTTCTAGACCTAAGGACAAATGTGCCTGGAGATGTCTCTCTACCAAAAAACCCAGGAGAGGGAAGGATGCAGTCCAGGTCTGGATCCACCTGCTGACTGCCACGTACTTTCAGTGGGCAAATCCCTGAAGACTAAAGAAGTCCAAGATGTATTTAGAACCCTTAAAGTTGGAAAAGACCTCCAAGACCACCAAGTCCAAGCTTCAACCTCCAAAGTATTTTTTATGTCGGCAGTTTGACACCCTTTTGCATGGAGAAGAGCACTGGGAAGGCTCTAGAGGAAAGAATTGCCAAGAATTTCTCCAGGCAAGGTTCAGTGCAATGATTTTAAACTGCTTAGCTAAATAAACCTAAAATATCAACAACTGCCAGCAAAACTCATAGAATATCCTTGGAAGGGATCATCCCTTGGGAGAGATCATTGAATCCAACTCCTGGCCCTGCACAGGACATCCCAAGAATCCCAGCCTGTCCCTGAGAACCTGCTTCACTTCCATGCCTATCTACTCCTAATTAATGGGTGCCACAACTCCCAACAAGACTTGTGTTATTTGGAGACACTTAATTGCTTTCCAAGAAGTAAGAGCACCCTCTAATGGCAGGACAGTCTGTCCTTTACAGAGATTTTAGAGTTTTTAATTTTTGTTGGGTTAACAGCTAGACTGGATCCTCCTGAAGGTCTTTTCCTACTGAACCTGTGCTCTGATTCTGTAATTCCCCCTAAAGGCTAAAGTCCTGCTGGGCTTTGTCACTGCACAAGCCCAGCTCAGGGTGCAGTGACCACCAGAAAAGTGAGAAATGGGAGCATGGAGCTGGCAGAATGGTGGGGAAGCCCAAGGGGTGTCCCCAGGGACCCAGCTGGGTCAGTGGGGCCGGACTCACTGTGGATCTCGATGACCTTCTCCATGGAATGCACGGCGTTAGCGTTTGCTCTCTGCTGGAAAACCTTCTCTGGAAGAGGGTCAAGCTGGAGAGAGAGAGAGGAACACCAGAGGAATGTTACCATTGAATCCCAGAATGGTTCTGGTGGGAAGGGACATTAAAGCTCATCCCACTCCATGCCTGGCATGGGCAGGGACACCTTCCACTAGTCGTTCTGCAGTGGGAACATGCCTGTGCCAGCCCAGGGAAAGGCCTGACAAGCACTGCTGGAGGGAAGTTTTAGGATTTATTTGATTTCCTTTAGAAAAACTCAAGAAGAGGAGACACCTCTGCCCTCCCAGGTTCTCCACTAATGAATGAATTCATCCCAAACCTCCAAGGTGGGCTGTCCAAAACAAGAGATGTCCACTGCTGTTAACTGTGCTGAAAACAACCCAACCAGGGATGCTCCCCAGCAAAGAACAGCCAGAGTTCAACAGTTAAAAATATCTATGGCAAAGTTTAACTTCCCTCAGAGCCAAGAGAAGCTGCAGCCAAGACTGCTCTTATGAGCACATGGTAGCCATTCCATAGGTACTTCATAGGATGGTGCATTCCAGATTCAGTAATTATGGATTGCACTTTTTATTAATTCCCCACTCTAAAAATAGTTCTGCTTCAAACTGGTTTCTGTATGACATTAAGTGAAGGCAAAAGCAATTCCTGGATAAGTCTTTGAGCAAGAGCATTCCAGGGCCTCTTGGTTGACACTGAGACAAAGCATGTTCCAGATTCCAGAGCTCATTCCTCCTCCTGAAATAACACTCACAAAGAACCTCAGCCTGTGGAAAAAGGGAGCAAAAAACCTCTGGGCATGAGGCACCTGGTTGTCACACCTTCCTGTTTGAAGGGCAGAGGCTGGAGATGCCCACAATGGACTGAGCAGCTCTGCAGAGTAATGGGAGAGGAATGGTGGCTAACTGGTGTAGACTGCCATCAGCAGATCTCAAAATCATGGAATCACAGAATGCTGGGGGGTGAAGGGATCTTAAAATTCATCTCATCTCACCCCCTGCCATGGGCAAGGACACCTTCCACTGTCCCAGGTGGCTCCAAGCCCTGTCCAGCCTGGCCTTGGACACTGCCAGGGATCCAGGGGCAGCCACAGCTGCTCTGGGCACCCTGTGCCAGGGCCTGCCCACCCTCACAGGGAACAATTCCTAATTCCCAATATCCCACCTAACCCTGCCATCTGGATTAAAATGGATTAAAACCATTCCCCCTTTTCCTGTCCCATCAGACCCTTGTCTAAAGCTCCTGTCCAGCTCTCTTGAAATCACTTTAGGCACTGGAAGACTTCTCCAGGCGGAACAACCCAAACTCTCTCAGACTGTATCAAAGTCTCTCTCTGATTTCCCATCCCTGATTTCCACTGAAGCCCTGTGAGCATTGCCCAGCAGTGCAGGCCCATTCCCCAGCCCTGACCCCCTCCCCAGTGCAGCAATCAGCTGCCCAGCCCCAGCTCTGGGTTCATTTCCTGGCAGCTTGGGAAGGAGCTGCTTCTCCGACGCGGGAGTTTTGATCTCGGCCGGTGGACGCCGTGCTCGGGGGGACTGGCACTGCTCCCCTCATTTCCCAGCAGCCCCAGTGGAGCTCCAGTTTGGCTCCTGAGCCAGCCCAGCTCCCTGCAGCCCAGCCTGGCCACAGCTGCCTGTCCATGTGTGTGCAGCAGGCTGCTCTGACACGCTGTAGATCAAACCGCATCAAAGCGCCGCAGCGCAGAGCTGCAGCGCTCCCCCCGACTGCCCTGCCTTCAAAAGGTTCCAGGAAAGACCTGGATAAAATGAGTGTTTCCTGCTTTCTGATGTGTGCCTAAGCCAGGGAATATTACCCTATCTGCACAGCCCACCTAGGACAAGTGAGAGCAGGTCTGTTTTTTAAGTGTCCTTGTAGCCATGATTAAAATAATCAATGTTTTTTATCTTTAAGGATCAATATTTCTTCTGCTCAATGAAATCACTCAGGCAGCTCACAACATCCAAGGTATCCTGAGTGCTGAGCTCTCCCCACAGCCTCACACTCCCAAACACACCCATGGCTTGGGTGAAGCACTTATTTACTGCTTGTGGTTGCAGTCAGCCTCCAGTGATCCTAGGAGCACACTGAGCAGGAGGAACCACATCCTCCAGGTGTTATTCCCACTGCTTCCCTTTCAAAGTGCATCCTTCACCCAAAGGTGGCTGGAGCCAGAAGAATTGTCTGTAGTGACCACTTGAAACATATAAGTGCTGCAATAAACACCTCACAGAACCCCAGGAAGGTCTGGCTTACAAGGCACCTTAGAGCTCATCCAGTCCCAACCCCCGCCTGGGACAGGGACACCTTCCACTATCCCAGGCTGCTCCAAACCTCATCCAACCTGGCCTTGGGCACTTGCAGGGATCCAGGGGTAGTCACAGCTTCTCTATGAAACCTGTGCCAGTGCCCCACCACTGGAAGCCCCCTGTTTCCATGCTGGTGTGGCAGCTGCCTCCTGAGTTTTCAGCTGTCCTGAGGGCTGAGTGCAGGCTGGAGCCATTCCCTGTGCCCAGAGCCTTCTCAGAACTGCCTGGCCCAGCAGAAGGAGCAGGATGCTCTCTGGGCACTGGAGCTGGGATGCTGGATGATGGAAGCAGGTGCTTCTGATGAATCCCAGCTGGTTTATCTCCTGGCCTGGCTCCTCCAGCCTCCCACCTAACGCTGAGTGTGGATACTCCAAGACAGAACACTTCTCCAACAGGCTGGAGGTCAAACTGCTCCACACCTCCATGCAGATCCAAGCTCCCTCTCCATCTTTCCAGACACCTGATGGTCACTGAACTACAACCCTCCCCAGAAATCAGCTCCCACTGGAGACAGACCCACTGCTCAGCTCCTCTGGTGCTGCACCTCAGCCCAAAGTATCTGTACTCAAAAGACCTCAAATATGGTTTCAAGCTGCACCAGAGGAGGTTTAGGTTGGATATTAAGGAAAATTCCTTCACTGGAAGCGTGCTCAGGCATTCAGTCAGGCTGCCCAGGGCAGTGGTGGAGTCAACACCCCTGCAAGGATTTCAAAGATGTGTAGATGTAGTGTTCCTTCATCCCTCTGACACTAAAAGTGGGGGGGGGAAAGCAGAAAAGATGGAGTATCTGAAATTTTCTCTGTAGGAAAATACCCATAGCTCTTCAGAATCCAACATCTTGCTGTATTTCTCTGTCTGGTTCTTATCTTGCAATCACCCCCCTAACCTTTCTGGCCAATTTTTCTGACACAGTCAAGGCTTCTCCTACACAGCAACGTGCAGAAAATAGAAAATGTAACTCCTAGGAAAAAATCCTGCTGCAAACCATGTCAAGCAAGCTGCCCCATGTAGCAGGCACAGTCTGTAGGACTAGAGAGGGGAGCAAAGAGAAGGGAAGACTTGCACAATGAATTCAGAAATTAATTAAAAGAGTTGTTTTCCAAAGAGCACGAAGCAAATTATTTGGAGAAAGAACAAACCCAAAAATCATTCTTAGCTGTTTCACTCGTTGCACGGACTACAAAGCACAGGTGGTTTTTAAGCACTAAACAAACAGCGAGTGTCAGAAGGACACCAAACAAGGACACAAACTTGGCAGCCAGGAGGATGAGACGCCCAAAGCCGAGGGGGGAGTGTGTTTGGGGGTGCCTGTACCTCGTTTCCCAGCAGGGCAGACACGCAGGCCTCCGAGGCGTCGCAGATGGCCGTGAGGTCGTGGCCGCCCTCGAGGGCCAGCACCACGCGGCCCCCGGCCAGCCCCATCAGCTGCTTCGTCAGGTACCCGAAGCCTGCAAGGAGGGAACAGAGGAAATGCAGCACAAGGGCAAAGGTGGCGGCTGGAATGGGGCTCCTGGCGGAGGATCAAAGAATTAGGGAGAGGAATTACATCATATTAAAAACCCAGCGGGGATTTGCAAAGGCTCGGCGCGTAACGCGAGCCAGGTTGGGCTTGGACGCGCGGTTCCAGCTGCGGCTTCCAGGGATGGATCCCTGTGTCCCCCAGCAGCACCACCCCGGCTGAGAGCATCACCAGCCTCCCCCTGCCACCCCTCAGCACCCCAAATTAAAGCCAGCAGCCAACATTGCCTTTGGGAGCAGGGAAAGGGGTGGATTTCTGCTGGATGCTGCTTTGGGGGAGGGAGGAGGAAGGGGAATGGGCCCAGTTTGGGTCGGGATAGCAGCAGTGCAGTGCCCCAGAGAGATTTAGGTTTGACATCTCGTTCTCAGCAGACAGCTCTTCCCGTCCATAATATGCTATAAAAATTCCAGGGGCACCCGGCACTTTGATCAGATGACACACAATACATTTCTGCCCCCTTTAAACAAAACAGAACCAAGCGGCGAGGATTTAAAAAACGTGTCCTCAAAGCAACCTTCCCCCTCCAGGAGAAAAAAAAAAATTAAAAAAAATCAAAAAGCCAAACAAAGGAGAAGCCAGGGAATTTCTACCCTCCATCCCCACTGCCTGCTTTTCTGCTTTGGAGTGAACCCCTTTGCAAATTAACAGGCAGAGAAAAGCGTCCACTGCAGAGCCCACAACTGGTTTTGTAAGAGGAGCAGAGCATGGCAAATTTAAGCAGCAGCAGGTAAACAAGACCTTTCCTTTCCAAAGTGTTTCTGGATATCTCAAGGAACTTGCCTCTTGTAAACCTATTTCACTTTATTCTTATATAAAGTTTACAGGTTCAGCTCCCTTACGAGGTTTTAAAGTTCACTGTAGAGAACAACTTTCCTGGCTGGAACAAACTCTTAAAAAATAATAGTAAAAACCTTTTTGCAGGAAAAACTGTCCTCTGGATAAATTTGAAGGAAACAGTGCCAGGTAAACTCCACATAACCTGGAGGGGGAGGGTGGGGGGAAAATTTCAGTGCATCTCCCAAAAACATCCCAGACCCGAAGCAAAAAGGAGGGTTTGTGGGTGTCTGTAATTAATTCAAAGGTGGAGAGCAAAAACATTCAGCTCAAAATTTTAATAAGGTGTCCTGGAGGAAGAAATGGATTTCTTGGTAGCAATGAGAGTGTTTACAGCTGGTATGGCCTTTTTCTGCAATTTTATATTAATGCCAGCATAACTCTCTAATTCAGCAGAGATGTGACTACAAATAAATTACACAATATTACATACTGAATATTTCAAAGTTGAAATATGCAATGTTTCAAAAAAAAAAAAACCCAACAAAATTAAGGCTTCAGCCAGGCCAAAATATGCATTATAAAAAGATAAATGCCATGAAAATTCAAAGAAGAAAGATGGAAGTTTTGCCTTTGAAATGAAAGATCTGAACTAGACCCCGCAAAGTAAAATCTGGGAACACATTGTCTTCAATCCATAGGACAGCAGCAGAAGTAAAGCCCCCACTTACATTTTGCTGACAGGTTATATCCTCCCAGGGGTGTGGGGTGCCCTTCCACAGCATCGAAACCAGATGACACCAGCACAACATCTGGGGCAAACTCGTTGGCAATGGGCATCACTACTGTCCTGCAACACAGAATATCCACAGCACACACATGTCAGGGGGGCTCCTCAGCAAGGCAGGGGTGCTTCAACCCTCTCACCAAACCCTGAGAGCCTGGTGGAAGAGCTCCTTGCACTCCCTGGGATTTTCTCCAGCTCGTGGTTTGAGCAGGGAAATGAGCTGTCACCCCTTGTGATTCCCATTTGGGATCACATCCTGATTTACATACATGGGAATAAGGGTAAAAGAAGAGGGCATCTGGCACAGGCTGCAAAACTACCTGGGAAACCTCACCCCAAGGCATTATCTCCAAGTCCTCCCTCAAAACACCTCCTTAAGCTTTGCCAAGTGATTCCTTCCTCCCTTGCTGCACTTCTCATTTCCCACAGCAAAAGGCTGGAGTATCCCAGGGGCAGAACAGCTGCAAATACCCCACCCAAATCCACCTCTCCCAATGCCAGTTCCCCATCCTCTGATGTTTTGTTCAATAAAATATGGGTGGAATTGTTCAGCATCCCCATCCTACTGATTGCTGAAGTTGTATTTAAATGAAACAAGGGGTCTGTTCCTGTGGTTTCTCACCAAAAGAACTTTTTTCCCTCTGCTTTCTCTCTCTCCAAACTCCACAATTTCTCCTCAAAACCTACAGGAGGTTGCAAACATCCCATCCCCACATCAAGACGCACTTCCCAAATTATGTTTTTTTCCATTGTAACTGCACCTACTGGATGTGTCCCTAGGGCAACCTGACCTGTAATTTTCCCATTTCCCCATCCTAGGAACAGCCACCAGCCAGGACAACTTTCTGGAGCAGGAACTGAGGTTATTTTACCCACACCCCAAAGCATGGACCTGTAAATCTTGGCACACACGAGAACCTAACACTTTATTGAGTCGAGTCTTTATGTGATGCTCTAAAAACAGAGCCCAGGGGGGCTGTTCCATGCTGAGATGGCTCAAGTGCTATCAGAACACTCATAAAAGCTCCCAGCTTTTGCCACAAGGATATTAAACAGCCAGGAGACATCTGCCAGAGTCAGCAGCTCGTGACATCCAGCTGAGCTCGTGCCCCTCTGCAGAATGGGGCATCAGCCTCTGCCAGGCACTGAGCAAACCCACCCCCCAGTCTCCACTGCCACCAGGGAGCAGGAACAGGCACCCAGACACCAAAAAAACCTCCCCACACATCTCCCAGCTTTATTTTTTTCCCAGCTATTTGCCACAGCAACCCCAGAGGCTCCTGCAGTATGGCTGATCTCCGTGTGCAGGCACAGAGACCTCTGTGAGAACAAAGGGATTTCATTTTCCCTTAAAACACACAAAATCCCAACAAGGAATTTGAATTTTCTCCTCTGAGGATGTGATTGCCTCTCTCCATTTTGTCCTTGGGGGATGATTCTGTGAGGAAGGCAAGAGCACAGCTCTGCTTGGTGAGTTTACAGTTTGGTGGAACTCACAGAAATTTTCAGGAGAAACCACCACCCTCACCAAGGCCTGAAGCAGCAATTCCAGAGCAAGTGTTTCTTTTCCCTGAGCTTTTTCATTCCTAACCCAAGGAAAACTGCTCAAAGAATCAGATTCATTTCCCCCCCTCCCCTAGTTATGACGCTGTGGGAGCTGCTGGGATCTCAGTGGAAGTGTGGGATCACCAGAGGCCAGCCCAAAGCTGCACCCCAAGGGCTGGGGATGCTCCATCAGCACTGAGCAACCCATGGGATCACAGATCCATGGGGATTCTGAGCCATGGGACAGCTCATGGAGCACAGCATGGCTGGGAAGGACCTCGAGCAGCAGCTCATTCCAAGCCTGGCAGGGGTGTCCAGTGCTGCCAAGCACAGAGGGATGGGGCAGCTGGGGACCCTCAGCTGGAGGTGGCTCTGGGTGACAGTGGCACAGTGACTCCTCCAGCACAGCCACACAGCCCCCAGGGCTGATCCTGAGCCCTGCCAGGGGCAGTTTTGGGAGAGAAAAAGCCTTTCTCCTAATTCCAGTGTGATACCCCAAAGCCACATCAAACTCTGTCTGATGCTCTCCATGGATGTAAAACTTGATCCAGGAGGGTCAAAGCCAGACCTCCCTCATTTTGGGTTTTCAATTGTAAGAAAAAATGACAAAAATCCGGAGAGTTTCCCAGATTCCATCTGTGGACAACGTTTTGGACACATCTCTTTCAGCTTTTTGCTTTTTCCTTTTCCCTTGTCCACAGATAAAACCAGCCCCTTCACTCAGATGCACCCCAGTAAAGCCAAACCCTCCAGGGGAAACAAGGATTAAACTGGAAACAACCCCATGGCTTTGCCCTGCTGATGAGACTCTAAAAAAGCCAGAAATTTGAATTATTACCTAGGAGATAAGCAGTTCTGCCTGGAATTGGGTCTTTTAAGGAATGGCTGAGGTGGCTGTAAAGTTATTCACTAAGGAATGAATATTCCTAACACTGAATATTCATTCAATCCGTGTAGAATTTTTTAAAAACAAGGAAACCGAAATTTCCCTAATTTCAGAAGCTTGTTTTGCTTGCTTAAAATAAATGCAATCTTTTTATTTGCCTGGTTACAGCTGAGCTGAACAGCTCTACACGAGAGCAAACTGATGGCTGCAACGAGCAAAGCCTCCCCATTGTGTTCTGCAATTGCTTGGGAGAGAGGAAAAAAAAAAAGCAATTTTAGATCTATTTTCCAGAAGGCTGAATGAACAATTTTTAGCCTGGCATTAGCCAATTCTACAATTAAATGCCTAATAAATGATAGGTAAATGAAACCATCCTACAGAGGATTATTTTGGGCTTTAAATGCTCAATTGCAGCGAGTAAATTGGTGAAACTTAGAAGGCTGAACACTTTTTTAGAGACTTCTTCCCATTCTTGGCCACATCTATGTTTTAGATATATTTTTATATGTGCTATGTATAAATTTATATCTGTTAAGTGTATATATTTATATTATGCATATATTTATCTATTGATATATTTTGTATTTCATATATATCATGTGTAAATTTCTATATATGGTTTTATACACGTCATATATTTTATATATATAAACTAAAAATGTTATCCACTGCTCCTCAGGCTAACCAGCTTCCTGAAAATTCCAGTCTTCGCTTCTCCATGGTCATTTACTGTGTCCAAAGGGATTAGGAATTTGGGGATGAAATCAGTGTGGGGAAAGCATGAAATTGAAAATACAGCAACCACCGTTCCAGGCAAAACAGCATCATCTCTTCCCCCCCATCCTCTTCCTCGCTCCTCAAATGGTTTATGGATCGAGGGAAAAACCCAAATGCCCCTAAAATCGGTTTCTGAACTTGTTTAATGCTTTTTGAAAGCAGCAGGAGGAGGGGGAAGCACAGTCCTGGCTTTTTCCTTCTGGCTGAGGTGTTTTAAATGAAGTCAAATGTGGAATCGAGCTGGACGTGGAATTATGGCTGAATTATTATGGTGGAATTACTGGGACAGGGGAAGGAATTCTCAGACACAACACCACTGCTGGCATCATCAGGACAACTTCCTTGCAGTAAATTCGGAGGGAAACTCCTGTGGATAAAACATTTTTAATTTCACTAATTGCTGTTCCCATGTCATAAAGAAAACCAGCCAAAGCCTTCCCATTTTTCCTGCAGGTCTCTTAGCTGGGTTTGCACCTGGATCAGGAGGATTGAGAGAGGCAAACCAGGATTTCAGCTGATGTAAAATGTAAGGGAACAACAAATCCTGGTCCAAAAAACCCCTCTGAATTTTACAACTTGTTTGTTTCTGTAACTACGGAACAACAGCGGAGGCAGCGGGAACGTTCTGGGAGTTCAGAACTTTGGGAAGGACGTGCCCTGCATTGTTCCCTGCACAAACTGACCCCATTTCTGCCTGATCTGTGCAATCTGGGACTGCCCACACGCTCAGGGGTGAGCTCAGACACGGGATGTGGAGCTGACTCTGGCACAGCCACAGCTACCA
Source organism: Molothrus ater (assembly GCF_012460135.2). NCBI lineage: Eukaryota > Metazoa > Chordata > Aves > Passeriformes > Icteridae > Molothrus > Molothrus ater. The sequence continues at coordinate 1,880,901 of NC_050484.2, forward strand.
CAGGGTGCAGGAGCTCCAGGCTGCCAAAAAACTCCCCAGATCCCTTCTGAGCACCATCACCCCCCATCCCCCCAAAAATAGGCACCCCAACCTGGAGCTGGGGCAGGCAGTGATTTCAGACCCAGGTTAGGAAGGCAACAAGTGACAAGTGCAGAGGAAAGCTCATTTTTAACTCTTTTTCTCACTTCTGATATGTATCTATGGCATTAAGGACCATCCAGAGGTCAGGAGAGCTTGGGCATCCCAAAAGTAATCATTTAATAATATTTGGAGAGAGAATGAAAATCACTGATGTGAGATCCCATCTCTTTCTTGCATGGAGCAAACCCAGTCTGAAACAGGTTTTCAGTTTGGGGATGAGTGGTTTCACTGGGATTTATTTATTCTCTCATTTCTCTCATTCAGAAGGACAATTATCTCAGTCATTTTCATTTCTCAAACTCACACACACTGGCTTTTCCTGAAACACAGCAACAAAAAATGAGGAGCAAGTTGCTTATTTAAATCTGCTCCTTTTACACAGAAAAAGGACTTTTTTTCCCCCTAGAAACAGACAGGCATGTGAAGAGTTAAGGCTTGAAAAAAAAAAAAAGAAAAAAAAAAGTCTATCAGTATCTTTGCCTAGCTCAAAGGATTTCCACTGATTCCTCTCCAGACTTCAAAGCCTCACAGTTTGGCATTTGGACTGGTTTGAATTAAAGCTCAGTTCTCCACTGTGAGTTTCCAAGTTCATGGTGAAAATGCCTCCTGCTTCTGGAGTTCATTATGGCCAATTTTCTTATCTTTTCTTCATCTTTGGTTTGATCCCCAGCAAATGCAACGTGGCATTCGACGGGGTGGAATAACAAGGTGCTGCCTTGAAGGCATGTATTGTCTCAAGGGGCTAAAGCAAGAAAAGAAGGGGGAAAAATAGGATATATGACCCATTCCCTTCACTTTCCAACTCTCTGGGGACTATAAATTGCAAACTTCAAAGCATTATTTTACATTAAAATCAATAGAAAGATTCGGGGGGGTGGTGGGGGGGAAAAAATGTTTTTCAAAGGAGCTGGTTAAGATTTAAAAAGGTCACTTGATAATGTACTATCATGGCCAAACTTGGCATAGGATGAAAAAAATGCTTCTTGTTTAACTTATGGTTAAACTGAAGGTGTGCAGGCTCTGGGAGGAGCATCCCCCAAAACTCCCCAAAATCAGGACTGTGACCCACTCCAAAGGCTGTTCCCTAAACAGCTGCAGTGACCAGGCAAGCAGACCCCAGGAGTGGCTGGCAAAGGCCTCCCTGTGCAGCCCTGAGCCTTTTCCAGGAGCCTAGACACTCAATTAATATTGAATGTCCCCAGCTCCAGGTGCTCTGGCTAACCAAGAGATCCATCCTGGGACAGCCAGGCTTCCACTCTGGAGCAATGTGCTGCCTTCCTGAGCCAGGAGTGACACAAATGGCAGGGATTTGGTGTCATTTGAAATTGTGGGTGTTCTCTGAGGGCTTCATGATGGCAGAATGAAGAGGGGGAAAAGGCGCTTTTTGCTCAGCCTAAGGAGATATAACAGGGAAGAGCAGAAAATAATGTTCCTGGATTTAATGCTGTTCCACAAAGGTGAGATCCCAGAAATTCACACCCTGTCTTCTGGCAAGTCTGTGTCTGCATGAATTTAGGCCACCAGAGGTGTGAGGACAGAAAAGCTTCAGATTGTTAAAGGAGAGGCCAAGTGGACCCATGGCACAGGGGAGCCAGGGGGTGGGACAGGACAGTGTCCAAGAAAAATCATGGAATGGTTTGGGTGGGAAGGAGGCTTAAAGATCATCCAGTGCCACCCCTGCCATGGCAGGGACACCTTCCACTGTCCCAGGTGGCTCCAAGCCCCAGTGTCCAACCTGGCCTTGGGCACTGCCAGGGATCCAGGGGCAGCCACAGCTGCTCTGGGCACCTGTGCCAGGGCCTCTCTGGGATGAATAATATCAAAATTTTAAAGCTTATGAAAAGCAAAATCACAGAGGATGGCCCAAGGAGAAAGAAACCCAGCTGAGGTGAAAAACATATTTGTGAGAGGGAAAACTCAGTAGTACCTGAAGCAGTTAAATATTCTGTGTCTCCCATGGGCGGATCCAGACCACCAGTAAATGCCATGTTAACATTGAAACCAACTCCTGCTCCTGTGCCAACCTGCAAAAGGGAAATGGGACTCTCAATTAGCAAATTCTGGCAACACTTCTTTGCTCTTTTGATGTTCCCCCAGTGGAATTCGGATCTGGATCCAGTAGTGAGGTCGATTAGTCCCTGGTTCCTGAAACAAGAGGGAAAATAAAGCTCCTCCACGCTCAGATCTTTATGGGAGCTGAGTACTGGTGGTGTTTGACTGCTGCTCATCCAAAAAAACACCCCAACATCAACTGAACCCTCTTGATTTTTCTGCAGCAGAGCTGTGCTGCATGTAGTACCTTTCCATAAATCACTTTAAGCTTGATTCAGGAGCATATTTTGTATTTCACTACAGCTGCAACTGGGGAAAAAGTGTATTTTAATTAGAGTGAGCTCCCCCTCTGCTGGAGAAAAACAGGATTCACAGAGAAGGGATTTTGGCTGCTTGAGGGACACGTGGGTGGGAGATGTAAATACATCCCTCTCCTTGCTTGTACTGCAAATGTCCCCATTTGCCCTGCCTGCAACTACCTGAGAGAGAGGAAAACTGAAAAATAAACCAGGCTTTTCCAGCTTTTTTATTTTTTTGCCAAGAAGGTCTTTGCATATGAAAAAAAAAAATTAAAAAGTGAAAATCAAGGTGTTGCACAGCTGGATAAAACTGCATGGCTTTTATTGCACATTATTCCTCATACTGATGCAAATATTTTTGCTAGAAAAACACAGGGGTGGGTGTTCATCTACCCACGGTGGGTTATTTATTCATCATTGGCTTAAATGAAACTTGTTTTGTATCCTTTCTTTTATTTGATCTAAAATGACACATCTAAAAATGACTCCTTTTGTAAAGCAGATTGCTAAAAAGCAGGAATTAAAGCCTGATACAAAGGGCTGCTGTTCATTCACTACAACAGTCAGCATCACGTCACATTTAAGTTTCTTTAGAGGTTGAAATGGAAACATTGATGTTTTCTCAAGCAGAAAACGTAAAATTGACAGGGGAAGAAGCTTTCAGATGTCACCTGGAGCACTATAAGTATTCCAAAGAATTTCCCTTTGCTAAATCCCTCTGAAGGACCATATTTCCTGCCAGCCCAGAGGGAAAGGAAGGATGGATCCATCCAGAGCTCAGCTCTCAGCTCCACTTGCCCAGCCCTCCTGCTGCAGGCTCTGAGGACACCACCAGGAAAGGGGGATTTGCTCCAGCAGCATCGTGGCTGGCCCTCAAATCCCACAAATTTGGGGTGGAGGTGCAGCCTTGGTGGTGGTGAGCAATGCCTGGGCAGGGCCAGGAGAAAGAAGGAGAGGGGGAGAAGGAGAGGGGGAGAAGGAGAGGGGGAGAAGGAGAGGGGGAGAAGGAGAGGGGGAGAAGGAGAGGGGGAGAAGGAGAGGGGGAGAAGGAGAGGGGGAGAAGGAGAGGGGGAGAAGGAGAGGGGGAGAAGGAGAGGGGGAGAAGGAGAAGGGGAGAAGGAGAAGGGGAGAAGGAGAAGGGGAGAAGGAGAAGGGGAGAAGGAGAAGGGGAGAAGGAGAAGGGGAGAAGGAGAAGGGGAGAAGGAGAAGGGGAGAAGGAGAAGGGGAGAAGGAGAAGGAGAAGGGGAGAAGGAGAAGGGGAGAAGGAGAAGGGGAGAAGGAGAAGGGGAGAAGGAGAAGGGGAGATGGACAGGCTCCATGGCTGTGCCAGGAAAACCGAGTGTGGGTGGTGCAGCCATGGACAAGCTCTTCCTTCAGCATCTAAGAAACAACTTCTGCTGAGGAAGGAGAAATCCTGCCCAGGACAGGGAGTGCTGGGACAGCTGGCAGAGGGCTCCCCTGGAGCAGGCTGTCCCCCAAGGGCTGGAGAGCTCAATTGCAGTGACTCCTTTGCTGCCATCCCACCAGCTCCGGCCAGGACACCGGGCCCATGGCTGCTGGCTCACAGGGACCTGGCGTGTCCTTGGATGGGAACACAAAACCCTGAGGAGCTCTGGAGGTGGCAGGAGCTCCTGTGAGTGCCAAGGCTCTGGGATCCATGTGCTCACCTCATCTGGAGCGCCGCTGCCTGGGAAGAAGTTGCCGTCGTCGTAGCGATGGAGTGAGATATAGAGGACGTTGGGGTCATTGTAGAAGGCCTGCTGAGTACCATTCCCATGGTGGACATCCTGCAGGGACAGAGAGCTTAGTCTTTCACTAAAAACATGGATTAAAGGCATCACTTTAGTATTTGGAGGAGTTTTCCTTGCTGCTGAGCTTTGTTTTCTCCAGCCTGGCTCTGAAGAAGCAGTTTTTGGGGAATGGGAATAACCTGTTTGGCACACCTAGTTTGAGATTACTCTCCTTGTTTAACACATGGGATAAACACAATCCCAAATGTCTATCAAACTGAGTACTCATTTACCTGGATGGAAAGAACTGGATTCACACCAATTTTGGCAGATGGAGATACTGGGCTATTTGTTGCCCCAGATCTATGGGGTGAGTACTGATACAAATAAATTTCTGTTGAATCCAAGTTAAACAACACAATCCATGAGAGCTCCCCTATTGAGCTGCTGTGTGGTGCACAAACACAGCCTGTGACAGGACAGCTATTTCAAATGCCCCTCTCTGACATGAAAAACAGGTGGGAAGTGAGGAAAGAAACACCCATCCAGTAAGTCCAAAAGACAAATAAATGCATTTTAACTTGTGGGTGATTTGTGGCTACAGAGCCAAAACTTTTGGCTGATCCCCAGTCACTCCAATACCTTCCCAGCCACATAAAATCTATTAAAAAATAAATGTCTTAACATTGCCACAGCAGAATCCCAAAGAAGCCCTTTCTCTTTATTTGAAAATTCTGGTCCCTTTAAGATTTTTTTCTCTGATTAGAACACTTTTATTCAATTAAACCTCCAAATTTTGGCTTGCAGACAACAGGCAAGAAGTTTTCCATTGACTTACAGAGCTTGCTCTTGCAAGAAGAAACCAGGAAGTTTTCCATTGACTTACAGAGCTTGCTCTTGCAAGAAGAAACCCACCCAGGATAATTTCCACCTGCTCTCCCAAAGGGAAAGAAGGGGCATTTACTCACCCAGTCCACGATGAGGATTTTGCTCACGTTGAGCCTTTGCTGGAGCAGCTTGGCTGCGATTGCCACGGAGTTAAAATAGCAGAAACCCCTGGAGAGGGGAGAGAAGAGGAAAAGAGAGGTGTTAATTACAGCTTCCCATGGTCCCACTGCACCCATCACCTAGACAGAACACAGGAGGCAGGAGTTCCTTCTGCTCTCCTTTCCTCTCTGGAAACATGGAAAGGCTTGTGGTGGGAGGGACCTTGAAGTTCATCTCGTTCCATGGGCAGGGACACCTTCCACTAGATCTATTTCCCATTGGAAGTGCTGAATTCCAGCAGCAGGCTCTAGGGAAACATGGAATGTCTGCCCCACACTTGCCTAAACCCACTGCTGATCCTTGCTAGGAAACACCTCCCCCAAAAGCAATAAGCAGGCTCTTACCCTGCTGCAGAGAATCTGGGGAGCTCTGAACACCACACATCTCATCTAGCAATAAACAGAAATTCCACAGTGATAACCTAACAGAATTCCTCTGGAATTGCCAGCTGTGGATCCCCCAGCAAAGGAGCCCTGGATGCAGTCAGTGAAGGCCATACTCACATGGGTGTGCTCTCCTCCGCGTGGTGACCCGGGGGCCGGACAACAGCAAACCCATTCTGCACACAAAAAACAGGGAAAGGAAAAGGTCAGAGGGACAAGGATGCACACAGGGGTTGCAGCCAGAAGCTTTAATCCTGCTTGGGAACTCTGGAGTTGCTCTTGATGAATTCCTCACAAGGTCACAGCAGTGGATGATGCTTTCTCTCATTGTGGAGAGGGAAAAAGAACTGGAGGTGCTGCTCAGAGCCCTGAGTAGAGCCCCGAGCAGAGCCCTGAGCAGAGCCTGCCCAGAGCACAGCTGAGGGCTGTTCCCATACCTTCAGGGCTGTTCCCTCACCTTCAGCTCTCCTGTGGCCACTTTGAACACCAGCTCGATGACACAGCCCACAGCCAGGCGAGCGGCGCCCGACGAGTGCACCTCGTTCCAAATGGTGTCACTGTCGACCTGAGGGGACACACAGGAGCCAGGTTAGGAGCAAGAAGGGCAGCCAGGCATCAGGAGATCCCTGTCTTATGAAGACATCACTCACATGGGGGGATAGGACAAGGGGAATGGATTTAAACTGAAAGGGAGGGGGTTTCTTTCAGATACTGGGAAGGAATTGTTCCCTGTAAGGGCATTGAGGCCCTGGTGCCCAGAGAAGCTGGAACTGCCCCTGGATCCCTGGAAGTGTCCATTGCCAGGCTGGAGCAATCTGGGCTAGTGGAAGGTGACCCTGCCTATGGCAGGGGATGGACTGAAATGGTCTTTAAGGTCCTTTCCAACCCAAACTATTCTGTGATTCTGTGACTCCGTGACCATGGAATCAGCATGGTCAAATCTTTAATTGCTGCTGATCCAAGATGAAATAAAAAGGTTTACTAAATGATTCAATGATTCTTTAAAATAAAAAAAAAAATCCACAATAAAGGGGGATGTTCAGTGTTGGGCATTTAAAAGAAGACTGCCCAGGAGTGACAGCAGCTTCCCTGGGGAGCCATGAGTTCACCCACCCTAACAAAGACCTTCAGCATCCTGTGCTGACCACACAGATTTGCCTCAATGCTAAGTATTCCATAGAATCACCAGATTTCTCCCCTGAAAATGTGGAAACAGGCCACAGGCAAGGCAAGGCACCCTGCAGGCATGCCCACTGCTGTTATTCCAGACTGTGTCACCAGATGAAGGGGACATTCCTCACCAGGAAGTACCACCAGCTATTTTTCACATATTACTCTGCCCTGAGTGTATCTATGGAAACAATGGCAAAAAGCAGAGATGGGAAGAAAGGGATCATTTGTTGTGCCTGACTCACTGAGCAGTGAGGAGACACAAGTGGCCCCACAAAGGACTGATCCACCTCCTTCCCAGCTGTGCTGAAGCTGCCATTGGAAGCGATTCCAGCTCTCTGATCATGGATGGTTTCTGGTAGCACCCACCCAAGGATGCTCTGGAAGCCACAATAACTAGGAAAGCACTTGGAGAACACCAAAAAGCCTCTGGGGAATGCCACTGCATTGTGGGAGAGCCCTGCAGTGACTATTTGTGGTCTTAGGGCTCCTCTGGACCCCTGTAAATTTGGGCAGTAAGATGGGAACAGCAGCAGGATAAAGTCTGAATTACATATGACAGCTCCAGGAATCCTAGATCAGGACTGCACACATGCAGAAGATGGGCCTGACCTCACCAGGTCTCTCCAAAAGCCCCTAAAGAGGTGGGAAGAAGCCCAAGGTGCTGCTCCTCCCCACTGCCCAGTGCACTGGTGCTCTGTGAGGGTCCTGTCTCTGGATCTGACCCCAAGGAGTGCATCTACCCCATCTCTGGGCACAGCCAACCCATCTTCCAGCAAACTTAACCTATTTTTCTTGTCTTTGCTGTACCTCAGGACACCAGCAGGGAAGAACTTCCCTTCCTGCCTGGACACAGCGAGCTCAGGGCTCCTTCCATGGGCCCTCTTCATTCCCTGTGAGGCACCAGAGGAATGGAAATAGAAAATACCCAAATTTGCCTGTCCTAAGGGGCCCACAGACCCTCAGATGGCTGCTGGGGTCAGCTTTTCCCATAAAAAAGATAGGATTCTTCAGTGCCAGAGCCAAACTCTGCCACATCCAGGCCCCAGCAGAAACCAGGCTCCTGCCAGGAACATTCCAGGAAGAATGTCCAAAATGAAACCCAAAGAGTTTTTCCTTCCTCATAATAAAAATTACTATTTCCTTACAATTATTTCCTTACAATTATTTCCAAATTACTATTTCCTTACAATTATTTCCTGCCTTTAAGGAAAACCCAAGGTTTTTTTATTAATATCCATGATGAGGCTCCTACTCACACCGTAAATTCCTCCTACTCACACTGTAAATTTTCCTATTCATTAATGTGCAGCTATCTCAGAATTAAATGAGCACCTCACAAAAGATTTCATTATTCTACTGAATAAAAATGCACTGAAATTATTCTACTGAATAAAAATACAATAAAATTCTACCGAAAAAATCCACAGGTAAGAAATCAAGCACCAGGACAGGTTGACACAGGTTGTACCAGAGCTCCAGACCCTGCAAAGTGAAGGAGTTCTGCTCTTCCCTCACAGAGGAAGACACCCCACCGTGTCTCCTCCTGCTCTCAATTAAATAATTCTCACATTCTGTTCCTCTGACTCCCTAATTAGTTCCTCCTCATTTCCATTCCACTGAAGTCCTTTCCGTGCTCTCTGCTCTGCAAGAACTTACTTTGCTTGCACAGTTACAATTGTTGATATGCTCTAATCAAATCCCTTGAAAAACCCAAAAATAGAATCACCTGCTCTGGAGAAGATCAACAACACAAACACCTCTGGAGTTTTTAGAACACGTGCAGGAAAATGATGCAGATCTTCAGATATTTTTAGAATGTGCGCAGCAAAACGCTACACAGGAAAGAAAACAAATTCATCAGCTCTCCTTAAATCAAGCCTTTGAGTGTTTTGAAGAATCTGGATGCAAGTGTGCTGGGATGATCTTGCAGATTTTCCAAGCTTAAACTCTTTTCTCCCAAAGTAAGAGCCTAAATTAGAGTTGTGGGACTCCAGGCAGCCTCTCCAAAATGCAGTTTATTGTATCCAAGAGGTTACAGCAATTCAGGGTTGTGGGTGACAGAGCTGTGCCTACAGCTGTCAGCTCCAGCTGCAGGCAGGCCTGGAGACCCTTTGGTTTAGGTTACAGTGCATTATAGACTTTTCTTTTGATTACAATGCATTATACACTTTTCTTTTGGTTACAATGCATTATACACTTTTCTTTGCTGAGCATCTTCATACAGTAGAACCAATCTATACCTTAACTCTTATCTATAGCCTATCATAACTACTGTAATTACCATATTCATGTTACTGTTCTCCAATCACTAAAAGTCAGTACATTACAGTTTCAGCTGGAAGTTGATTTTCAGTTTTCTTGCAGTGGAAAATTCTGAGACCTTTTTTTCTACTTGCAGCTTTGCTGCCTTGTTTGCCTGTGCTCTCTTTCTGCTTGGTAAAAACATCTTCTTGTTTGAGGTGGGTTTGTCCTTTGCTCTAAGGCATAAAAACCCCTTCTAACTAACACACCCTTTGCCTCCTTGGTTATCCAGTCAGACTGGCTCAGCAATTCTTTTCTTCTATATCAAAACTTGCTTCCATCCCTATTCCTTCTTCAGACTCTACATTTAAAAATCTTTCTGCTAAGCACACATATCTGTGAGACTTCCTTGTCAAATTTTCATCCTTCCCAACAGGGGAAGGAAACCTTCCTCTAATCATCCTGGATGAGGGAAGGCCGTGGTGCATGGAAGTCGGATGTGGAAAAAGGGGTGTGAGCTGCAGAGGAACGAAGCTGAGCACAATTCCCAAGTGATCAGCAGAAATAAATGAGTGATGTTTCACTCAGAGCTCACACCTGTTGATTTCAGAGCTTCTGTGCTTTCTTTCTTTCTCTCCTGCTAGGACCAGAAGGCTGCAGAAGGGAGGAGGCTTGTCAGCCATGGGATAAACCAGCAAGGAAAAAGAGTTTCCAAGCACCTGGGAACAAATTTACTCTTTTCTCTCTTTGACTTCAATTCACCAAGACTGAGTTTTTAATAAAAGAGAGAGTCTGAAAGGTGTTACGAGATGAAGGGATTTGCTCTGAACTGTTTCCTTGCTGCTGCTTCACTCCCAGAGCTCCAGAAGGGTTTGGACAAAGCTCTCAGGGATGCACAGGGTGGGATTGCTGGGGTGTCTGTGCAGGGCCAGGGGTTGGGTCAATGATCCCTGTGGGTGCTTTCAGCTCTGGATATTCTATGATTCACTCTCTTGCCTGTCCTTCATTCCACTCATTGCTGAGGAGAACTCAGGGCTGCCCAAGCTCCATCCTCTATCCCGAGGCAAAGCAGCTCTCCAGGGGCTTCTCCCCCCCAAAACTGCCCTGCATCCCCCTCCAGACCCATCCTTCCTTTTCATCTACACAACATCCCCAAAGGAAGAGAGCCACACTTGATTGCTTGCAGGAAAAGAGCCTGGTTTCAAATCTTTCCAGCCCGTTATTTCATACAACACCCTCAGCTCCTGAATTCCAATCATCAGCCATCATTCTGCTTTATCCTGCTCAAGTATAAATCCAAAGGAGGCCCTGTTCCACATCATTCTACTGATTCTTCATTTTCTTTTCCTTTCCTTTTGACTCGATGACATCATGTTTGCCCTCTGAAAAATATCTGGCAAACAATGGGGAATGGCTTCCCACTGAGAGAGGGCAGGGTGAGGTGGGATATTGGGAAGGAATTGTTCCCTGGGAGGGTGGGGAGGCCCTGGCACAGGTTTTGCTGATAGGATTGCTAAAACTCTGCACCAGAGTCAGCAAATATTCAATATTAGGGGTCTGTGGAGACAACCAAGCAGCATCTTTATTGGGAGCATATCAGGAATACCAGCACCGAGGCGTTTCCTGCCCTGATTTGGGATTTAATGCAAGACTGCTGGGCCCGTGCTGGGCTCAGACACTGTCTCTACTTGTTACCATTCAGTCTTCATTTGCAAATGATAATTTTTTTTTTTGCTTTGAATGGCATGCCTGACTGCAGGGCAGAGTAAATCCAAACCTTTTAAGCTCTGGCCAAAAATTTGCCATGAATTAGGCGACTGCAGCATATTTACAATACAAAATAAAATATCTCCACGAGTGGCGGTATGAATAAACGACGATTATTCTTTTTTTTTTTTTTTTCTGACGGGATAATTTTCAAAGCAGCGATTTTGCAAAGACTCAGGAAGAAAACAATTTTGTTTCATTTCCATAACAGAATCCAGACCTTGAAAATTCAACCTCATGAGCTACAATTATGCAGCAGAACTACCACTGTGAATTTTCAAACACAATGCCTTTTATTGTCTCTTCTCATTCTTTTCCCCTTCCTGTTCTCCACGATTTTCTGTCCAGTCACCCTCCACAGAAACTCTGGAGCAGAAAGTCTGACTTGAAAGGGAAACTTTTAAGCTTTCAGGCTTCAAAGGAAAACAAGAAAACCTTCAAAACAAGGTATTTGTGGTTTGGGTTTTTTTCAGCTTTATGGGAACAAACAACAGCAAAAAGCCTGATTATGTGGAAATTTGACAGCCGAAAAGTAACACTCAGCTTTTCCATGAGGGATGGAGGGGCATTTTAGTCACCTCCTGGAGAATCCACATGGATTATCCTGGAGCTGGAGAATAAAAGATGCCAAATGCTGTTTCATTCCAGGGCAGAGAAACAGCAAACTTGCTATTCACAGGAACAAGTACATTCCCAAATATTGTCCTATTTCATGGCCACGTTTCCCACCTGCTGCGGAGCCCTGAGAATGAGGATGGAGCACTAGCATGTCCTGCTTTCCACAGGAAAAAAAGCACTTTGGGATGCAAGGGCTGCTTCACCAGTGAACATCCCAGGCTGCGAAATGAGGTTTTTCCTCCTGACCATGCCTCTGAGTGTCCCTCATGTTTGGGCTCTCCGGAGCAGCCCCGAAATGCTGCGGCAGCTTTTGAAGAAAGGCACGTGAGGCCGTGGCAGCCCCTGCTCAGGGGCAGCATCTGGCTGCAATTACCCACCCTGGAATGCAGAGCAGCAATTTTTGGTGCTGAGGGGAGCAGGAGGAGAACAAACAGGACATTATTTACACATTAAAGGGAGGTACTCACCCCGACACCACCGCAAGGCAGCCTGACAAACATCGACGTTAAGGAACCTGGGGGGGACAAGAAACCCGTGAGGCACAAAGGTCACCAGACTCTGGGGCCAACTTTGTGGCAACTCTGCAATCTTTTCAAGCACACAAACTCACACATTTCTTCCTGGGGGTTTTCTTCCCATTTTCACCCAGCCCTGTTACAACACATACACACACAATGTACACACTTAGGCTCCTGCAAAAGCTGTCTATAAACCACTCATTTTGAAGCAAGGTGTGGGTGTTGTCTGATATTTTGAGACTATACACGAGGAAGATGCCACCAACAATCACTCAGTGTGTCTTCTCAGATGTGCACTTTAACCCTTTCCCACTGAGGGAGGGCAGGAAATGATAAAAACACCCCAATTGTCACTCATCTGCAGTTACTAGATGACTTTGGAGAGCATGGGCTTCATAAAAGAGGAAGACAGAAAAATAAACCAGTGGCAAGCAAAGAAAAAACATGTGTTTTGACTGAAATAGCAAAACCAACAAGGAGAATGTGAGAAAAATTGAGAAAACCATCTGCAGGGCTAATTTTGAATCTGTAGGAAATGTAACATCGCTCTCTGGGCTCGTGTGTGAGCAAATTATTGGGTGGTGTGTGAACAAATTCTGTGGGGCCCTGAGCAACCTGGTCTGGTGGAAGGTGTTCCTGCCCATGGCAGGAGGTGGAATGGGATGGGCTTTAAGGTCCATTCCCACTCAAACCTTTGGGATTCTGTTCCTGAGAGAGGAGTTCATGCATCTGGACTCATCTGAGCTCCAAGTGAGATGCCCTCCTTGATTAGATCCACATGGAAGTTCTTAGATCATCCTGCCTCCTGTCACATCTCTCACTGCTAATCCACCCATTATTTCCCTATTTGTCTTCTTGACAACAATTTAGGATTGCTCCCCACAAATTAAAAGCAGCCTTATTTGCCTAAGTTTTAACTTGTCCAACAGGTTCCAAGTGTTTCCACTGTCCAGGGAGACTTGGGTTTGTCCTTTGTATCCTTGACAGGACAAGAGGGAATGGATTTAAACTAAAAGAAGGCAGGGATGGATGGGATATTGGGAAGGAATTGTTCCCTGGGAGGGCAGTGAGGCCCTGGCACAGGGTGCCCAGAGCAGCTGTGGCTGCCCCTGGATCCCTGGCAGTGCCCAAGGCCAGGCTGGATGGGGCTTGGAGCAGCCTGGGATAGTGAAAGGTGTCCCTGCCCATGGCAGGGGTGGCACTGGATGAGTTTTAAGCTCCCTTCCCACCCAAACCGTTCTGGGATTCTGTGATTCCATGAAGGCACATGCCCCTTTTCATTTGCAGAAGCTTAACAAGAAACATCCTGTGTCCTGAAAAGCCTTTTCCCTTTCAGGCTGAGGTTTCTCAGGCTTTTTTCTTCCTCACAGAGGTATCAAAGGCCAAGAGTTTACACGGAGTCATCAGACACCTGCCAAGACACTCAGCCCTAACAAACTCCCATTTGCATCCCTAAACCTCACACAAAGCTTTGCCCTCAGCGTTCAAACCCGCCCTAAACCCGCCCTCTAAGGCGTTTCAAAGAACCCCACGGAGCTGGTTTGTAAATTTGAAAGCCTTTTAAACCCCCAACGGGAGAGAACAGCTGAAGGAGGGGCTTCTAACAGGCACATTCCCCTCTCCACATGAGCTCCTTGCTCAGGTCCTGCTCTATGGAAGCCATCGGGAGAGAAGGGGGTGATGTGGGCAGGCAGCCAGTGCCACTGTCAGCATCTCCAGGCTAGGATGGTGCCAGGTGGGCTTAGGAAAGCAGCTCTAAGCCCAGTTAAGAGCTACTGCACATCCCCTCCTACTGGAGACCCTTGAGGACCTGACCTCCCGCAGCTTCGGGGCTCTTCTGCAAGTTGTATCCAAACAGGGAATGTTCTGTGCTGGAAAGCCCTTGGAATTTCTCTTCTCTATAGGATTAAAGTTGACCTCTGCAGACACTCTAAAATGAGTGATGGAAACCATGGTGGGCACAGAACTACAGGAGCAGAGGCAGAGCAAGGGCTGCTTCCCCCACAGGTTCTCTACAGAAACCATCAGGAATGGTTCAGCAATTTGGGTGTCCCCCCAAAAATGCATTCCAAATCAACTCTATCTCCAAAAGCATCTGTGGCACTGCTGAGACAGATCCTGCCCAGAGCCAAGGAGGGAGTGGAGAAGTATCCCAAGAGAATTTTCTCAGATATCCCAGGGAAGATTGACCAAAGCTCCTTTGGGCTGTGGGTTTTCCACTCCCGAGCATATGACATCATAAATTCCTGAAAGTTTACATCCTAATGGAGCTATCATTCAGCTGGAGGTGTCTACTTTTGGGTTCTCTGGCCTTAAAGAGGTGGGAAGTGAGCTATAAATACCGTGCTAATTGTGTGTTTAACCACTGCCTAATGGCCTCCCTCTCTGGGAGCTCATGGACACACTGAGCAAAATCTTTCCAGCTCCTTTGCTGTGACCACTGCATTTCAAAGGCCACTGAGTTAAACCTCTTTTTACATCATCCAAAGTCAGGCTAATCCCAAAATAAACTTTCTCAACATCTCAACGTTCCAGAAACTGTTTTTTAGGTTGGTTTTTTTTTTTTTTTTCCTTAGATCCCCACGTGGCAACTTCCTAAATTGTCCCTCCAGCCTGCTGCTGCAAAAAGGCAGGAAGTAAAGGGAAGTGATGATGACTCCACAGAGGTGCTAAAATCCATGTTGTTTGGCTATCTGAATATGCATCCCTTAGAATTTCTGCTGGGAAAATACCGTTTTTTGGGTTTTTTTTGTATTTTTGTCTGTATTTTCCAACAGACACGGCCCTGTTTCACGAAGATTTGGTCTCCAGTGAAAGGGATAAACAATCCCAGTCCACATTAAACAAATGTTGAGGCCCCTGCATCTCTCTTGCTGACTGTCCAAAGCTGCCAGGGGTTTGTTGATGCCTGTGCAGCTGGCTGGGGGCTGCAGATCCAAATCCTTGGGAGTGTGCTCCAGTTCCTTCCCTAGCCATGGACAACTATCTAACACCCAGAGTGCCCAAGGATGAAACAAACTGCCTGAACTATCTTTCCTCCTCAGGAAAACATCCATTTATGTTCTGAAGACATCAAAGAAAGGAGGTTTAAGCTCTCTAGGGTTTAGGGGTCTGCCTGAAGAGAGGGAGATGGATCCTATGCACGGAGCTGGGAACAATCCTCTTGGAGATGCACAGGGCTAAGGATGGAACCCAGCACCTCAGCCAGGGGTCAGGAAGGGGTGTGTCCCCCCCAGGGAATGGTACCTAGAAGCTTCTTGCTGTCCAGTTTCTGCCTGTTCAGAGGGTTTGTGCCGTAGAGCAGCGTGTGTGCTTCCGAGTGAACCGTCTGCAGCTCCTCCAGCGTCGCCTTCCTGCCACGGATGCACTGCAAGGGGAAGGAAAAGGCTGCTGAAATCACTGCTGAGGGCTTGGCTCTCTTTTCTGTCCCCTCAGCAAGCCATCAAGACAGACAGCAAAACGCCAAAATGGGTCCTGAGGTGGAGAAATTCAGGTTTGGGGTTAATCCCTTACTCGCAACATTTATCTGCTCAACATGGAAAGTCATCTTCAGATCCAGTCAAGATAAAGAAGGAAACTTGGAGACAGGTGCTGGCAGGAGGTGGTGGGGGTGAAGGAAAGGTGACCAGAGAAACAAGGGAGTGCATCCTGGAAATGGCAGGGCAGAGCTTGAAGAAAGCCAGCAGGGAATTATGGCAGAAATTTATTATTTTTGGAAAAAAAGAAGAGTCGGGTGAGGCTGACAATCACCAGTGGTCAGGAGGGAAACACAGCTGGAAAGCAGGTGAAGATCAACAGCTCCCATGGTGAGAGCAACCAAAAGCACCAAGGTAAGCACAGAAATTAAGGAAAATAAATTTTCTTTAAGGAAATCAACAGGAAATTAAGAACAGTAATATTGCCTGGGATCTTACAGTCACAAACTTAATACATTGGAGAACATCTCTAACACCCACTGAGGAGGCCAGGCAATTAGCAATGAGGTTCATTTGGTCCCAAATAATCCCAAAATTCGATTAAATGGGTATCCACAGACAGAGACAGGTTTGAAAGGGATAAAGGAGGGCAGGACAGGGAAATTTAGGCAATGGCAATGCTGCCACCACGTGGATGTCTTATCTGATGGCTCGGGAACATTCCTAGCCCCATCCTGACCTTGCTGGAATATTTATGCTCTGGGATTCAGCCCTCTCAGGTGCTCAAAGAATTGATGAACACACACTTATAACCCCATTTATCACCACTGCTGTTAGTTGGAACTAATAACCATTCGTTAATTTTTATTATTAATCTTCATTCTTTCTGTTTAATATCTAAGCTTTTCTCTCCATTTGCCTGCTCTTAAAATACATCAAATAAATGTAATTTAACCTCTTGTGATAGAATGGTGCTCAGTGCCTTCCTCCTACCCCCAACTCTTTTTACAACATAGCTTGACCATTACTTATTAAAGAGTACCAAAAAAAAGTTATTAAAGCACAGAAAAACTGTTGCTTTTGCTGGAATAATTGGGAGGGAAAACAAATGAGAGGGTTACATCATATCTTGCTCTTTTCTTTGGCATAACAGCAATATAATAGTAATATAATACTACTACTAATAATAATAATGCTGTAATAATATTAATAACACTAATAAAAGCAGCCATGTGGCCTGTTCTGGTGTTTCCCTTACCTCACACTTGCCCCTCAGCCCCGTCTCCTGGAGCCTGGACCAGATGCTCTGGATCCTGCCTGCGTGCTCAGGGTGGCTGTTGGTGTTTCCACAGGTGCACTGGTGCTTCAGCATCAAGGTGTCATACACAAGGCCTGCAGCACAGGGGACAGAATTGCTCTTGGGTTAAAAAAAAAACACCAAAAAATTGCCAGTTTGAGGGAGGAAAAAAAAAGGCATTTTGCACTGTGGAGTCAATGGTTCTAGGCCAGAACTGTGTCAGAGAACTGAAAGCCCAAAGCTGCACCCTCCCCTTCCCACGGAAATCCTCAAGGGACAGGAGAAGCAAAATCAGCACCAAGATGTGAAATGAAACGCCAGGGGGAGATGACACCTAAGTAACACCCAGGAATGGGATCTGGGGCTTTCCCCCTGGCTGCCAAAACACCTCCAGGGCTTGGGATCAGACCCAGAAGGACCAAGACATTCCTGGGTGTGTTTCACAGGCAGCTCGTGCCTCATTTTCTAATTGCAGCTCGTGCCCTATTTCCTAATTGCGGCCTTTAGCATCCACCTGGGCAGGTTCCTCTGGTGGCAAAGACAGTTTCTCTGGCAGTGGTGCAGTTACTGGGAGCATCTCTTTGAGAGATTTTTGGCAACAATGCAGCTTTCCCAGCTTCTTCATCAGCCTAGTTTCCTATCACCTCCCTCACCCTGCCTTGATGTGTATTACTGCTAATTTTTTTGGTAAGTTCACTGTAGGGGGATACAGTATGGGTAAGCGAAGGTGGTATAGAATGTAATCTTATTCCACCAACGAGTTGCAACTGGACCAATTACTAAAGATTAGGAACAGGCCTGATCTTAACAGGCCACACCTGTAGCCAATAAGAACAGTGGTATAAAAGAGTGGATTGGTGGGCTCAGGAGTTAGACACCCACTGCAAAGACCAAGAAGAGTTAGTGCTTAGAGGAGCTGCCTATGAGAAATATTGAGGAGGCACGAAAACTCTGGCATTATGGAATCCTTGCACTATAATGATAATAGAATTCTTGATATATAAGACAAAAAATGGTGACCCTGACGTGATTTGGGAGAAAAAGGATTCAGGGCTAAATTCTATTGCCCCATGGATTTGGGGAAGCAGGATTTGAGTACTAAGCTATTGGTCTTTGTTAAATATGAGTGTAAAAGACCTTGAAGATAAGTGCCTTGTAAACTGGGAAAAGCTGTAGAACTGAACTAACATTTAGAAATATATATATGTCTGTACTATAATATGCTGTTTGAACACTTGTATAACTCTTAGTTCTAAATGAAATGTACAAATATGTCAGAATGTTAATTTCTGTGAATATGTACTTCTGGAAACACTGCAACTCTGTGGTTAAAAGAAAAATGGGGAATTGCAGGGGGATACAGTATGAGTAAATGAAGGTGGTATAGAATGTAATCTTATTCCCCCAATGAGTTGCAGCTGAACCAATTATTAAAAATTAGGAACAGGCCACACCTGTAGTCAATAAGAACAGTGGTATAAAAGAGTGGATTAGTGGGAACTGGAGTCAGATGATGACTACTGCAAGGACCAAGAAGAGTCAGTGCTTAGAGGAGCTGCCTATGAGAAACCTCGAGGAGGCACAAAAACTCTGGTGGTATGGAATCCTTGCACTATAATGATAATAGAACTTGTGCTATATAAGACAACAGTTCACCATTTCCAATAGGCCAGAGATTAAGCTCTCAGGAGCTAACATCTTTCCCCTGCAGGTTAATAAACCTCTTCCCCTAATTTCCCAAATGCATCTATCACCCCATTAGCACACTTAGAATCAGTACAAACATTCCCTGTCTTGTCCTGGTATAACTGCAGGGAGGTGCTCAGCCCAACGAGGGGGGGCTGGAGCAGCTCAATCCCCCTGCATTCCCAGGGATTTGCAGCATGGCAGCAGCACAGGAGGCTCTGATTCACACCCCAGAGTTGCCTGGCTACAATTTTGGAGGGGAAGTTGGGATTCCATAGCCAACAGCAGGTCCCTCCCAGTGACAGAAGAGATTTAATAATTTCTCTGGAGCAGAAGACATGAAGTCAAACGTTGAAATCCATCTGTCCTTCCTTCAGGTGGAAGCTCCAGAAAACAGAATAAAAATTGGTTGGTTTGGGGTTTTCTTCCCCAAGAAAAGGGTTTCTTGCAGGAAGTATCTGTATGAGTTGGTCCAAGGGCTGGAGCCCCTCTGCTGGGAGAGCTGGGGGTGCTCACCTGGAGAGGAGAAAGCTCCAGGGACACCTCAGAGGCCTAAAGGGGCTCCAGGAGAGCTGGAGAGGGACTGGGCACAAGGCATGGAGGGACAGGACACAGGGAATGGCTCCCACTGCCAGAGGGCAGGGATGGATGGGATATTGGGAATTAGGAATTGTTCCCTGGCAGGGTGGGCAGGCCCTGGCACAGGGTGCCCAGAGCAGCTGTGGCTGCCCCTGGATCCCTGGCAGTGCCCAAGCCCAGGTTGGAGCAGCCTGGGACAGTGGAAGGTGTCCCTGCCCATGGCAGAGACTTAAAACCAGATAACCTTTCAGGTCCTTTCCACCCCAAGGTTTTCCATAATTTCTATGGAATGCAAAGGTCAAGATGAGAATCCAGAGCCTCTGAAGGCAGCAGTGGCAGGAGGCAGTCCCAGCCCCTGATGTCCAAGGATGTGCAGCCCAACTGAGAGCATTTGGGGGAATCCCAGGTGAGCACACCCACAGCTGGATCTGTGCTCCCAGCTCCAGCACGGACACACAGCACAACCTGGGAGCTCCCAGGGAATCCTGGGAGCAGGTGGAGCTGGGGGTGTGCTCCTGCAGGCTCCCAGGCCTGGCTGCAGCTGCAGTCCCATCTCCTGGCTGGGCGTGGGCACACTGTGCCACTGGGAATCTTGGCTCCCTGCTCCAGCTCTTGCAGCTCTGCAGCCTCAGGGGAGGTGTCTGGCAGCTCCCTGCTCTGCTGTAGGTGAGTGCAGAGAGAAAAAACACCCCCCCCAAAAGCCAAACCAGGATGGGTTCCAGGGAGAGAACAGAGCCCTGGTAATTGGCTGCCCTCGGGTCAGCCCAAGTTCACTTGGAGGAGGTTGTGCTGCAAAGCTCTCTCAAGGTCTCCTGTATTTGATTCACAGCATCAAACACCACCAGGAGCTGCTGGGCCAAGGCAAGCTTGGAGTTCACCTGAGGAAAAGCTTTCACCCCAGTCTGAGTTTAACTGAGCTAGTGCAAAGTCTTAAACGAAAAGAAGTTTAGAGTGGATTCATGGAAGAAATCCTTCCCTGTGAGGGTGGTGGGACCCTGCCTGTCTCATCCCTGGAAGTGTCTAAGGTCAGGCTGGACAGGGCTTGGAGAAGCCTGGGGCATTGTGAGGAGTCCCTGCCCATGGAACTGGATCATCTTCAAGGTCCCTTCCAACCCAAACCACTCAAGGAATCTATCCCACCCCAAATCTGGTGCTCACAGACCTTGCTTCATCAATGGTTCCTCCTTTCCCAGGGCTTCACTGATAACAGCAGCATCAATCACTCATCATTTCTCTTTCCTAGAAACCAGCCCAGTTGTAAAAAAAGCAACTGTTCCCAGTTGCTTCCTGTGGCTGGGGACACTCAGCTGCAGACACACACACACTCACACAAAGGGAAGCTCGGCAATTTAAGCTCAAAATACAAAACTACACTGGCTGTTACAAGTTAATTGAAGTGGTGCTGGAAGCAAGACTCTTTTCAGACATAAGAACAATAATTTTTAAAGGTCAGCACTAAAGCAAAACCAACTGGCTTTTCTTGGCAGAACAAACATATGATCTGAGGTTCAGATAATTATATTGCTCTGCACAGAAAAGAATAAATGCCTTCATCAGAAAGGAAAAACCCTTTAATGCAGAACATCAGAATAATTTGTGGACCCATTTTTGCAGGAGATCAGAGACTGGATAATTGGAGCTATGCAAATTAATGGCCTAACCTGAGGATCCTTATTCAAGTGCATAGAACAGGGCAGGCACGAGTGTTCATTAAAGTCACAGGGGCTGCTGGAGCTAGAGAGGGCGAGTTCAAGGACCTGCTTTCTGGGAGGAAGGAAAATTAAATGTCATGCTTCAGGACATCAAACTGATGGCTGGAAGGATCCAGGAAGGGCACGGCTCTCCCTTTGATGTGGAGTAATGGACATCATGTTTGAGAGCTGCAGGATGCGGCTCTTTGCCCCAGACCTTTGAAGTCTCAGGTGCTGGCCACCGAGAGAGACAGGAAAATCAAATACACATCAACCCCAGAAGTTCCAGCTGTCTGCAGCTAAGTCAGTCCAGGGAGAGCACCAGCTCTCTGTGTTATTTCTGTACAATATACCAAACATGAAAAGGAGGAATAATTCCTTTGTCTGTTGGACAATGGCTGCTCTCTCAAGGGCCGTGTTCCCATCCGGAGCGACTGCGGTTGGCTTAATTAGGGCCATGCAATGAAGTTTGCTTCCTGCAGCCCTCTCACCAAACCCTCACACCAATTCTAATCCTCATTCCTCTACCTCAGGATCAGTCTCCAAAGCACTTATCAGCCAGATGGATTTTCCTCAGGAAAAAGAAGCCTGATGCACTTCAGCACTGCTTGCTTTTGAAAAACACCCAAGACTTTAATTTCCTGCTTTCCACAGAATAGCTCAATCCCGGTGATTAAGCTTTAGCATCCACCTCCAGAAACACAATCTCCGACACGCCACCGTGGACAACTCCAACAAAACATGAGGCAATTTAACTCACACATGCTCAGCAGCTGAAATGCCTTTCCTCCCCTTTCTCCTGCTTCCATGCCCGTGGCAGTGGGCTTTTGTCCCCTGCTTCTCCTATGCAGACAGTGCAGGTTAATTAAACCAGACCTAGGACTAGTTTTAGGACTAGTACAGAGGCCTCACCTTTATGCTTTGCACCTTAATTAGTGGCAGTGAATGCCTGATTTTATTGTGTTTTTCCTTCTCCATTCACCCAGCATAAATGCAGAGATTGAAGGAAAAAGAAAAGTCAAGTCTTTGGAATCTTAATGAGGATAAATGTTGTGAAAATGGTATTTTACAGGTGAACTACCTGAAGCATTCTGCACCTCATCACCCTGTGCAGTGCTGGATAAAAGCAGTGTGATATTCCACTCCTTATTTTAAGCCACTTTTTTAATTTTTCAAACCCTGCCTCTGAGGAAAATAAATCCTGATACTGGAACGGCATCTTTTCCAAGCAGCACAGCTCTCAAATCTGCACTCTTCCTGCTGCCTGCAATTTTGAATGAAATTCAGAGGCACAGATCTGAGTCAAACACAGATCCTCTGCTAGGAAATGTTATTTATTTCTATGTTCAGAGTCTTGCATGTGATTGATTGGGCAGCTTCATTACCGGCAGAGGAGGAGGAGGGAAGCAAGAAAAGGAATGAATAATCCCTTCAAACAGGGCCAGGCTTCCTTGTTTTTAAAGCCCCAAGGTTTGGGGTTAAGTGTATTAGAAGCTCAAGTTTCATCTGTTCTGACCTGAGCCAGGGGACTTTTCCTTGCACCTTTGGCAAAAGCCAAAATCTTTTAATCTGGCCAGAACTGACTGCATTTGAAATGCAGTTCTGCTGAAATTCTGGGTTAAACGTTAACAGCAAATTGGGACTTTAAAGGGCTGATTTGCAAAACTTGAGCCATTCCTTGGGTTTTTCCAGAACTGCCAGCACATGCTTCCCACCCTGCCTGCAGCCAGGAGCTGAGGAACACAGAACATGCCACTATTACTACACCACCAGGGCCTGAAAATAAACCCGATTCACAGCACTGAGCCGAGTGATGCAAGAAGTGTAGGTTAAAAATGGAATAAAAGCAGAAGTGAAAGGGAAATAACATCATGAGTCGCTCTTATTTGGGCGTTGTGGATTCCCCCCCCCTTCTTTTCCTTTTCCCAGGGAACACATCACGTTGCAAACTGTTCATTCACAAAGTAAGAGCCTGACATTTGGGGAAGAAGGCGGACTTTGAAATCAGTCCTCATCACCCAGCACGGGGCTTGAGGAGTTGCAGGGAAAATCAACTTTCAGCTGTTACTAAGGGCATTGAAGAAACAGAAAGGATTTTGGAGTAGAAAAGTTGCTGTCAGGATACAGGAAGAACAATTAAGTTTTTTGTTTTAAATCTTGGTGGGGAGATCACAGAATCCCAGGGTGGTTTGGGCTGGGAGGGACCTTAAAGCCCATCTTGTTCCACCCCTGCCACGGGCAGGGACACTTTCCACTACCCCAGGCTGCTCCATCCTGGCTGTGAACACTTCCAAGGGATGGGGATCAACACCTATTTTGCACTTGTGCTTTCCACCAGACAAACACAGGATTGTACTCATCAGTTTCCTCCACGTGTAAGCAAACACCCTTTGGTCTCTCTGTTTCCTCAAGACAAGCTGAAATCACCAGCTCACCTGGTTTTTCCCAACCTGTGTGACAGGAGGAGGGGAGGCTGGCAGGGAGCCTGGAGTGCCATCACACTGATGGCACAAGATTATGGAGTGACTGGAGAAGGTGGGGGAAACAGAGGCAGCATTGCATTTGGCACTCTGTCCTTGAGGAGCACTGGCTCTCTCTGCCTTGCCTCTAAATCAGCTCTGTCCCAGCCTGGGACTCGCTCTGTGTGCCTGAGACACAGCTGCAGGGCTGTGCTGCTGTGTGTGTGTGTGCAGGGTACTTTTGCTGTGCTCTGTGAGTGTGCAGGGTATTTTTGCTGTCTGTGTGTGCGTACAGGGTATTTTTGCTGTGCTTCTGCTGTGTGTGTGTGTGCAGGGTATTTTTGCTGTGTCTGTGTGTGCAGGGTATTTTAGCTCAGAGGAAGGGACAAGCAGGACAAGAGGGATGACTCAGTGTGCTCCTTGAGGAAGGCAGGATGTTATGGAATACCCAAATGGGGATGAGATGCAGAGCTCATGCTTATGGATTTGCAGGGACGGGGAAGAAAATCATAGAATCATCTCCATGGAATGGTTTGGGTTGGAAGAGACCTTAAAGCTCACCTCAAGGGTAGGGCAGGCACACCTTCCACTATCCCAGGGGGCTCCAAGCCCTGTCCAACCTGGCCTTGGACACTTCCAGGGATGGGCTGCCACAGCTGTTCTGGGCAACCTGACAGGGAAGGATTTCCTTCCAACATCCCACCTACCACAACTGCCAGCCTAAAGCCATTCCCTCTTTTCCGTGCCCTCACAGAACAGCTCAGCATAAAACAAACCAGTGAGCAGAGCCCCCCCCAGCCCAGAGCCCCCCAAAAGCTCACCTGTTGTGAACCTTGGCTTAGTGGGAGGCTCCTGCACGGACATGGGGAAGGTGGCTGAGGCAGGGGAGGACTGTGCCCGGGACAGGGGCCGGTGTCCCCCGAAGGACACGGGCATGCCGGCCGCCTCCAGCGACGCCTGGTAGTTCCTCAGCTGGTGAATCCGCTGCTGCTCCAGGAGCAGGGCTTGCTGTGGGCAAGAGAAGCAGGCAGTTGCTGAAAGGGCCTTCCCAAAAGGGTTTGTGAAGGCTCCCAGGCTTGGACTCCTTTCCCTCAAGTGCAGCAAAGGAAGATGTGACGTTTCAGACAGGCACAACACACGGAGCCCCAGCCTGAGCCTGCTGCACACTGGCAGGGTCACTGCCAGGGGCAGCTCCATCCTGCCCCACAGCTCCCTCATCTTCCTCCCCCTGTGCTCCCACCCCACTGCTCTGGGACATTTAACAGTGAAACAGTCCAGGCCATGGAACGAGTCCCACTCAACTGGATCCCAGGCTGGACAGGGAGCTCTGAACTGAGCTGGTTCTCTCTGCAGCCACACCATCAGCTGGACAGCCTCCTGGTCAGAAGGGATGGCTGTTCCATCCCATTCCCTCTGTAAATTCCCTCCTGCTCTGAGGCAAAACAGTGGCAAAGGAGATACTATTTTTAAGACTTCAGAGGTGTGACCATGGATTCAGGATTAAGGTGGAGAGGCTTCACCTTCAGAGGAATGGCATCACTAATAATGGTCCATCATCACCAACTCAGAATTAGAAAATTCCAGGATGGTTTGGGCCTTAAAGCTCATCTCTGCCACAGGGCACGGACACCTTCCACTATCCCAGGTTGCTCCAAGCCCCATCCAACCTGGCCTTGGACACTTCCAGGGATGAGGTGGCCACAGCTTTCCTGGGCAAGTGTAGCTCCTGAGCAACATCCCAATGACATTCCTGGAGGAAATGGACCGGGTCCATTACACTGTGCTCCCTTGTTATTGGATTTATCACCTGCAATCCACAAGCCTCAGGTGTTTTCCCTCAAAAGTGAGCCTGGTTGGAGGCTCCAGGTTCTCTAATTCTGAAGCAGGAACACCCTCCACTTGTCCCCTGTTCCCTTATGTGCAGTGTTTTGTCACAGACATGTTTTATGAAAAATCCTTTCTTTAGGATTTTTTCTCCTGAGAAGCTGAGAGGCCTCAGTAACAAAATGTAAAAATGAGTATCTGCTGCTGTGAAATGGAACAGGTGGATCTGTGATTGGCCTATGTGGTTGTTTCTAATTAATGTCTAATCACAGTCAGCTGGCTCGGACTGTCTCAGTCAGTCACAAGCCTTTGTTATCATTCTTTCCTATTCTATTCTTAGCTAGCCTTCTGATGAAATCCTTTCTTCTATTCTTTTAATATAGTTTTAATATATATCATAAAATAATAAATCAGCCTTCTGAAACATGGAGTCAACATTCTTGTCTCTTCCCTCAACCTGGGACCCTTGCCAACACCACCACAGTCTTTCTCTGGAGAAATTAGTTTTAAATCATTAAACCAAAATACAGTCCCCTGTGATTTTACATGGGGTTCCTGTAACCAGCCAACCCTCCAGGCAGGTGACTCCAGGGAAGGAATCACTTGATTTTACATGCATGGGGTTCCTGGTAGGTGAGTCCAGGAAAGGTATCACCTGAATTTACATGGGGTTCCTGTAACCAACCAATTCTCCTGGCAGGTGACTCCAGGGAAGGAATCAGCTGATTTTACATGGAGTTCCTGGCAGGTGACTCCAGGGAAGGAATCACTTGATTTTACATGGGGTTCCTGTAACCAGCCAACCCTCCAGGCAGGTGACTCCACGGAAGGAATCACTTGATTTTACATGGGGTTCCTGTAACCAGCCAACCCTCCAGGCAGGTGACTCCAGGGAAGGAATCACTAGATTTTACATGGGGTTCCTGTAGCCAGCCAGCCCTCAGGAGCTGTTTCCCCTCAGAGCACCACGAGGTGACTTCCAAGCCCAAACCCGCGTCTCCCAGCCACGCAAGCGCCAGACCTGGCGGAAGAGCAGCTCCTGCTCCGCCTGCCTCTGCCCGGCCTCCAGCTCCTGCTGGGGCTCTGCCTCCTCCTCGTCGCTCTCGATGGGCTCCTGTTTGACCTGCACCAGGCTGGCCAGCGCCGGGGGCTCCTTGTGGCCCGCGGCCCGCTCGCCGTAGGGCTCCTCCAGCAGCGCCTGGTGCTCGCGCAGCTCCTCCTCCGTCTCCTCGGGGTGGCTCTCGTGCTGCCGCGCCGGCTCGGCGGGCTTGGAGATGATCTGAAAGAAGCACAAACTCATCAGAGCTGCCTCCCACCGCCGGGGAAAGCGTGCTCTGCTCTCCAGACTGGCGGGAAGGAGCAGCTCTGAGCTATTGTGTATTAAGGTCAGGGTAACCCTGGCATCGAGGGTTCCCAAATCCCTTGTCCCGAGTGATGACACCCCCTTATTTTCCACTTCATCCTCTCTCTGAAGGAATAAGAGCCTCTTGTTCCTGCACATCTCCAGATGCTACTCCATTCACAAACCCACAGAGCAGCCATCGAGATGTTTGGCAATTAAATTCTGAAAGAATACGGGGGACACAAACCCTCCAAAGGGGTTTTGCTGCCTGTTTGCTCAACATCACCTCAAATCACTCCCTGAATTTTTTCTGTGAGGCTGAAATAATGATTACTTGAAAATCTGTACTCTTATGGAGCTGGTTAAGAGGAAGGTCAGGACATGCAGCTGAGAGCAAACTCAAGAGCAGCATTGTTCTAACCTGACCTTCCTAAGCAGACACAGTAAACATCGCAGAGAAGAGCTCCTAAACTTAAAGGAACAATTTAATTTTCACTGTAATTCACTCAGGCTTTTTGTAAGTTCTTTGGCAAGATAAAATTCACAGTTCTGTGTCTCAGACTGCTTACGATTTTTATTTGGGATATAAAAAAAAAACCCCAAATGTGACCTGTTTTCAACTCCAGAGTAGGAAAACCAATCCATTTCCTCCCTTTCAAAGAGCTCAGGCTGCCCCTGTTTCACAGGCTTATAAAGAAACTGCTGCACTTTGAAAGTTGTCAGGGCAAGGTTTAATGAGGATTAGGTCATTGGTATGGTAAGCAATATTGATTTTAAATCTAATAAAGCTAAATCAAAACATGGTTATTGAACACATGCAGGAGGAGGGACTATTTGTCAGTAACTTGCTCTTTGAAGAACAGTGGCTCCAATCTGGAACTAAGCCTTTTTCTCCCCCAAAAGCAGGAAAGAAGGCTCTGCCATATAACCTAAGCAAGGCAGAGGGGCAGGAATGGAGTTGAATCTGGCAAGGGACATGAAGAAAGAAAAGAGGAAGGCTAAGGAGATCCTGGTGCCACTGCTGAATGAGGGAAGGCACCTGGTGGCACATGAGATAGAATTAATGCCTTTTTTAAGACAATCCTTCAGGAATCTCTGAAACCCTGACACCAGAGGTAAAGTCTCGAACAAGGAAAACTTCCCTTGGTGAAGGAATTACCACTTAAAAGACCTGGACATCCTTAAGTCCATGGGACTCTCATAGGTTGCACTCACAGGTGATGGGACAGAAGGCCATGGGCACAAATTAAAATTCATAAAATTCTTTCTGAACACAATAAAACTTTTTTTTTTCCCTGTGAGGTTGGTCAAACACTTGAACAGGTTCTTCACAGAGGTTTTGGAATCTCCATCCTTGGAGATCCTTGGGCAACCTGTTAGAGGGAGGACATTGCCCTCAGTGACCTCAGGAGGTCCCGGCAAAGACTCAGGGATCAAAACCCCTCAAGGATTTTTGTGAGGTTCCCCTGCCCCCCCCCCAGTTTAATTCTTATAACACACACTGAATAACCAAACCACATTAAGCTAAAAGTTCTTCTACCAATTTTCTTTAAGCCCTCTTAGGCTTGATGAATATTATCTGTTTTAAAGATAATTAAATTATCATAAACCATCTGCTGCTTGTTTTGGTTTTTTTTTTTTTCCCTGCTTGGATCGAAGGTCTCAAGCTTTTGAACTTAATGCCTTTTGAACTTCTGAACTGCACGAGGTAATTGCTGGGAAAAATAACTTACAGTGCCACTATCATACCTAATGGGAATGAGAGGCAGTGTAGTTCCCTGGAAGTTTTAAATTATTCCTACTCCTTAAAAATGTAGGAATTAAATGACAGCCACAGTGAAGGCTGAGAAGACCAAGTGGTCAATGGCAAGGACATTTCAGACATTCTGTCTGTAAAGGGAATCTCTTGGCCTGCCACTAGTTCCAGTTGTTGCAAAGGAAGATTTTGCAGAGAAGACAATTTCTTACAACAAATTCCACATAAAACACTCAGTATCTGCATGCCAGGCCCATCCAAACTCCCTAAAAACCTTCCATTTGTGCAGTTTTACGAGCACGTGCTCGTGCCATTTAAAATCCGAGGGAATAAAAGTGCGAGGGGCTGGCTGGAATGGTAGCACTGAGAATGCTTGTAAATATATCTGAAATAGTAAGCACAAAGCACCATAAATAACCTCTCCATCCCTTAATTAGCTGTCTGGCTTCCTCTGCCACGAGGTTACTCCTCTGTTTTCATACCCAGTGGCCTCTGGCTGTCACAAGCTGCCACCATAAACCTCTGGTAAAGGCACTGCCTCTCCAGCCCCGGGCAGACAACGACTTCACTCTGGAATAAATTACAGCTCTCTAGTCACAAGCATTTTTTAAAGGCTCCATGCAGCTGGCAAGATTTCTCCTCCACAGCTTTGAAATACAAAGAACAGAAATTAAAAAAAAAAAAAAACCCCAAAAAACAAACCAAACAAAAACCAACCAAACAAACAAAAAACCCCCACCAAAACACAACAGCAACAAAAAAAAAAAAACCAAACAAAAACAAAAAAAACCCCAAAAGAACAAAAAAATAAACCCCAAAACCAAAGTCCAAAAAAAAACCCCAAAAAAACAAAAAAAGGAAACAAAAAACACCACAGAAAAAAAAAAAAAACAAAAAAAAAAAACAAACAAACAAAAAAAAAACCCACAGAGCAAAGTCAGGTCATAAATACAAGGGAAACCAAAGAGTTCATCATTTTTCTGTGGAACATTTCATGAGGGGAAGAAAAGCTATATTTTTCACTAGTGACATTTCAGCTAGCATTGGGTTTGTCCAGTAGATGTGATAAATAGAACCACAGAATCATTAAGGATGGAGAAGACCTCCAAGACCATCAAATCCAACCTCTGATCATCGCCATGCCCATCACTCCATACCATCCTCTCCAGGACACCTTTCTCCACAGTGGCAAATTCCTAGGGCACTGAAGACCTTGATAGTCCTACCAACAGGTTAGAGACATCTATTTACAGATCAGAGATCAAGGAGGAGTTCCCAGCAGAAAAATCATGGAACCCCAAAATGGTTTGGGCTGGATGGGACCCTGATCCCCATCAATGGGGTGGCACCAGGGGTCAGAAAGCCAGAGGAAGAGAGGAGCCAGGAAGCAAAGGAGGATGGTCAGCTCAGCCCTGACCATGCCAGGATGTGCAGAAGCCAGCAGAACCCTCCCTTTCCTCCCTCTGGAGGTGAAGGATGAACTCAAGGAAGAAACAGAACAACTCTTGGACAGCTGGAGACATAGATTTGATGAAAATGAGTAAAACACAGCAAAAAGGCTGAACTCGTTCGACTCGACATGGCTCTTCCCATGTTCCCTTTGGGTTCTGATTTTCAACTTTTATGGCTTAAGGAGAAACAAGAGATGATAAGGGATGATGGGGAGAGGCTGACTTGGGCACCAGAGTACCTGGCACAGCCTTCTGCAGCAGCCAAAGCCTACAGAAATCTCTTGATTTGTTTTTTGATGCGACAGCAAGGGAAAAACAACTGTCTGAGGCGGGCTCAGCCCTACAGCTGGAAGGACCAGGAGACTGTGGAGCTTTTGTGCTTGGAGGAGAGGGAACAACCCACCTGCAAGGCTGGATGTGGCTTGGAGCAAATCTTCTTCTGATATTACAAATCACAGAATCCTTAAGGTTCGAAAAGCCCCCTCACACAATCCAGTCCAACTGTTCTCCCAGCACTGCCAAACCCAGCCCAAAACCCTGTCCCCAAGTGCCACATCCACAGGCTGTCTGAACACTTCCAGGGATGGTGACTGCCTGGGCAGCCTGTGCCACTGCCTGAGCACCCCTTGAATGCAGAAATTTTTTCTGATCTTTTCCAACCTAAACCTCTCCTGGCACTTCCCTGTCGAACACTAAACATGCAGAAAAGGTGGGAAACAGAAGCACAGGCTGATGGTGGAATATCAGCTCAATGAGAATCACAGAATGGTCTGGGTTAGAAGGGATCTTAAAGTCCATCCCATTCCACCCCTGCCATTCCAGGGACACCTTCCACTCTCCCAGGTTGCTCCAAGCCCCATCCAGCCTGGCCTGGGAGACTTCCAGGGATCCAGGGGCAGCCACAGCTACTCGGATGATCATTCTTAATATTTGCATGTAAAACAACAAGTTTTTCCTTAGTTGCCTTCCTGGAAACAGCAAGACTTGTTTTGGCTGCAGTCCCCTCAGAAATTTCATCTGCTGCAGACACCTAGCAGGGAACGTTTAGGGCCAAAATCTCAACATTTGGAAAATCACATGGAATTAAGAAAAGCCTTATTTATGAGTATATAAACATATAAAATACTTCAGGAGTATTATTTACGGGAAATCCGCAAATAAAAAAATTAACAGGCAGTGCTAGCAGTCCTGGTTAAGAATGAAATAATCTTTTATTTTATTTTTAGTCCTGCCCTTAACTCTCCTACACACACGAGGGTCCTAAAATATCCCCAATCTGGGAAAAGTCTTTTCCCGTGTCAGCACTTGGATGCTATCCCATGGGATAAATCTGCCACACGCACGCAGCACTAGCACTGAAGTGATTTTAACTCATGACTCCTATAAATCAAACACAGGGAAATCAGTTTAATTGAACCCTCTCTGCCTGATTTTGCTGTGGAGAGCAATGGACAAAGCTGGAAGTCAGAGTGCTCCAGTGGCTCTCCAGCTCCTGGGAGGTCCAGAAGAAAGTCTGAATGAGCTCAGTGGATACGTCACATCCAAGGCTTTGGAAAAGCTTTAAAATCCTTCACGCAAAAAATCCCTCCAGCTGACAACTTCCCTGAACAAAGAACCCCAACTCCCTGCCCCACTCCCCATGGCCCTGGTCCCAGGGAGTGTTTGGAGGGGGAGGAAATGGGATCCCTGTGGAGCAGCAGCTCCCCAGGGCCCCGTGTGCGGGGCTGAGCCAGGGCCAGGGCTGGCACCCGTGGTGGCAGCGCTCCAGGAGGACAGCATTGACGTCAGTGACTTGTGTAACCATCCTGCCTCAGCCCGGGCCACAAACAAGGGTTTGGGGGTGGTGTGTGTGTGGGTGGGGGGGTTGTGGCTTCTTCCACTCTTTGATCCAGCCCTTGGCAGTTGTGTTTTCTCACAGGACTGGAACGGTGGAAATATTTGGAGGCACCTCTGCTGCATATGGAACAGCAGCGATCTGAACGGCCGCCTGCCACGGGCTTGTCCTGAGCCACAGAGCTGCTGCTGGAATTGCTGCTGTCCTAAGGAGAGCCTCCACTGGAACTCCTTGGGAGGAGTGTTTAGAAAGCCTCAAACCAGAACAAATCCCAGAACAGTTTGGGTGGGATCTTAGAGATGATGCAGTTCTACCCCCTGCCATGGGCAGGGACACCTGCCACTAGCCCAGGTTGCTCCAAGCCCCATCCAACCTGGCCTGGGACACTGCCAGGGATCCAGGGGCAGCCACAGCTGCTCTGGGCACCCTGTGTAGGACCTCACCACACTCACAGGGAACAATTCCTTCCCAATATCCCATCCATCCCTGCCCTCTGGCAGTGGGAAGCCATTCCCTGTGTCCTGTCCCTCCATCCCTTGTCCCCAGTCCTTCTCCAGCTTTCCTGGAGCGCCTTTAGGCCCTGGAAGGGGCTCTGAGCTCTCCCTGGAGCCTTCTCTTCTCCAGGTGAACCCCCCTAAGTCTCTCAGCCTTTCAGCAAATGTTTCAGTGTATCTGAGTAACTTCCCTCACAAAAATACATCCTGGTGTTGTCATGCCTGAGAGAGGTCCAAGGATGACAGTCCCAGGGATGTTGGAGGTAGAGCCCACAAACACATCTGCACCAGAGACCCCGAAATGGCACGCTTGAGGCTGCTGTGGAGGAAAAAAGGCATTGAAAGCTCTGTGCCCACCTTGTTGATGTGCAGCTGCTGCTGCTGGAACTGCTGTTTGTGTTTCTCCAGGAACTGCTGGTGCTGCTGCTGGATCACCAGCTGCTGGAGGGCCTGGGCGTTCTGGGGCAGGGGAGCAGACTGGGTGCGCCCCAGCGGGCGGTGCTGCCGCAGCTTGTGGATCGAAGGGGAGACCCTGTCTCCACCCACCAGGGGCTGTGCATGCAGGGGCAGTCCTGAAAGATACCAGTCTGAAGATAATATGGAGGAAAAAACAGCAGAGGAGAAACGAAAGGAAGAAGAAAGGAAGGGAGAAAACGGCTGTTGAGTAACGCTGACGGTGACAGTGATACCACGTCAAACCCAGCCACCTCGCCATCTACAGCTGGAGCTGCCTTGAGAGAGAGCAGATAAATTAATCACCACTGCACACAGCAATGCTTTGCTTGGTTTGAGTTCTGGATCTGCTTGGTGACTCAGAGACCCTCTGGAAACATCTCATTTCTTGAAACCAGCAACACCTTACTGACCTTTCTGTCGCTTCAGGAGACCACATTGGTCTGGAGTTTAAACCTCCCAGCTCACCTTGGTTTAGGGGCTGATCCCAGGTTCAATTCAAGCTGCACAAACCAGCTGCCTCCCTAGCATGGCTAGGGCTGCAGTCACCTTTGGGCAAGAAGCCTTTTGCTCTCCTTAGGCTTTGGTTTAGGAGAAGGAGAAGCTGCCCAGAAGTCGGCAGCCAGCTGGATGCTGAGCATTATAAACACCTCAGCAGTTGTGTCCCAGGATGTGACCTCCTTTCCCACCAATTCACAAAACTGCCCTAGTGGAAGGAGCTGACTCATGGGAAAGCCTCTTTTCTTGGTAGACTTAGAGAGTTTTTCCCACTCTCTGCTTTTTCTGAAAGGGATCATGTGAAAGGGTATTTGATTTTATAAATGCATGTTCCTGCAGGTGTCGGTGTGCACACACTCAGGTCTGTGTATGAACACACAGATAATGGGGAAAGATGTGTTCCTCTTGCCTGAGAGCACAGCTCCTCCTCCCAAAAGTTCCAATCAGACAACAGAGTTTGCAGAGGATATTTTGGAAGACTACCTTCCTCCAAGGCAATGGCCAAGTTGCTCCTGGGGAAAGCTTTCCAGGAGACACCATGTTCACAGAATCCTGGAACAGTTGGGCTTGGGAGGGACCTTAAAACTCATCTCATTACACCCTCTCCCATGGGCAGGGACACCTTCCACTATCCCAGGCTGCTCCAAGCCCTGAGTATGCTCCATCAGGAATAAGGAACAACAGAACATGTACCAGAACATGGAGGATACTATCTGGAGTAACCATTCTCAAGAGGAATGGCACAGCTAAGGAATTCTAGTGCAGCTTCCCAAACTGGCCATGTCTACCTTCCAGCCCAAAGAGAGCCATCTCAGCTAATTCTGCAGCTGTCAGGGGAGTATCTCCAGAGCTCAAGGCTCTCCAGCACAATCCTAATAAACTCCACTTTATTTCCAAGGAGTTTCCAAATCTTAGCTGCAGCTTGGCAGCCAGTGCACTCAAGGCTTTGGGGAGCATGTGTGAGCTCGCTGCCTCTCAGCTGCTGCCTCTGGAACGTGTGTTTGTCCTTGTTTCCCTGTGCTGACTCTTTCTCCTGAGTGCTGGGCTGTAACACGTCGTACTCGCTCAGGAAGCCCCGCACGGAGCAGGTGGAGTAGAAGGAATTTGCTTGGAAGCAAACACAGAATGCTGGAAACTGAGGGAAGCAAACACCACACCTCTCTGCAGCAGCCTCCCCATATCTGTGTGCTCCCAAGCTTATCCCAACCCCATGGATATTCCTGGGGTTTGGAAGCACAACCAGCCATGAGCTGCAATGAGCTGCAGGGGCTGACACCTCCCAAGAACTTCCAACAGAAATGGAAGGAAGGGAAGGAAAACCAATGCATCAGTAACTGAGGCAGAACATCCTTTGTCCCAGAACCACACACAGGAAACCAGGAACACATCCCAGTGGGAATTATTGCTTTGAATCCAGCTTATTTATAGCTACAGGCCTTCCCACAGGTAGCTCACTCTGAAAAGGCAGCACCGGGAGTGACTCATGGCCATTAACATCCTGCAAAGGGAATGCACACAAACAAATACAATCTGCTGGCAGGCAGCTGCCTGTGCCATGGCTCTGCTGTTTATATTAATGATGGAAAGGAAGTGTTTTAACCTGTGATTTTCTAAGGAAAATTTTAATTTTCTAAGGAAGTGTTTTAACCTGTGATTTTCTAAGGAAAATTTTAATTTTCTAAGGAATTCTAAGGAAGTGCTTTAACCTGTGATTTTCTAAGGAAAATTTTAATTTTCTAAGCAAGTGTTTGAACCTGTGATTTTCTAAGTGCGTGCTTTCGTATTTTCATGGAATAAAAACCACCCATGGAAAACAGGAGTTGTTAAGATGCAATGGTTTTGCCCTCACTTTGATCTGAACTGGTCAGAACTCTAAACAAAACAGAGTTCTCAACTTTTACCAACTAACCTTTGCTGTCCTGATGGAATAACAGGATTTATTTTCATCTCACCAAAATGAGGTGAGAGATCTGATTTTCACCACTAATTAATGAATCAATAAACCAAGGTTTTATGTTCTACCTGCAGGGTGTACAGGTGATGCAGGACCTAGAGGCTGCCTTGACAACAGCCTAACAGATCCCTGCTGGTTTCCTCTCTTTTCCAGGTGCCCGAGTGCTGCCCCTGGAGCGCTCACCTGTGACCAGGGGTGTTTGTGCAGTTGGCTGTTCCAGTAGGACCATGTGCTGCAGGAGAGGGTTGTGTGCAGTTCCCCCATCCCTCTCCAACGTTGTAGTGCTCAGGTAGGGAGTGAGGTGAGTGCCAGGGAATAAGGAGATCCGCTGCTGTAAGGCTGGGATTGCGAGCCTCTCTGCGTCCTGCTGCGCTTGGCCCGCCTGCAAACGCACAGCCACAGGGGTTAGGAGACATCCCAGAGGCTGATCCCTGCCATCCCAGAGACTGATCCCAGCCCCAGTGACATCCCAGAGGCTGATCCCTGCCATCCCAGAGGCTGATCCCAGCCCCGCTGCCATCCCAGAGGCTGATCTCAACCTCAGTGATATCCCAGAGGGTGATCCCTGCCATCCCAGAGGCTGATCCCAGCCCCACTGACATCCCAGAGGCTGATCCCAGCCCTGCTACCATCCCAGAGGCTGATCCCAGCCCTGCTACCATCCCAGAGACTGATCCCTGCCATCCCAGAGGCTGCTCCCTGCTATCCCAGCCCTGCTGCCATCCCAGAGGCTGATCCCTGCCATCCCAGCCCCTGACCCAGCCCCAGTGCCATCCCAGAGGCTGATCCCAGCCCCAGTGCTACCCCAGAGGCTATCCCTGCCATCCCAGAGGCTGATCCCAGCCCTGCTGCCATCCCAGAGACTGATCCCTGCCATCCCAGCCCCTGACCCAGCCCCAGTGCCACCCCAGAGGCTGATCCCTGCCATCCCAGAGGCTGATCCCTGCCATCCCAGCCTCTGACCCAGCCCCAGTGCCATCCCAGAGGCTGATCCCTGCCATCCCAGAGGCTGATCCCTGCCATCCCAGAGGCTGATCCCTGCCATCCCAGCCTCTGACCCAGCCCCAGTGCCATCCCAGAGGCTGATCCCTGCCATCCCAGAGGCTGATCCCTGCCATCCCAGAGGCTGATCCCTACCATCCCAGCCTCTGACCCAGCCCCAGTGCCATCCCAGAGGCTGATCCCAGCCCCGGTGCCATCCCAGAGGCTGATCCCTGCCATCCCAGAGGCTGATCCCTGCCATCCCAGCCTCTGACCCAGCCCCAGTGCCACCCCAGAGGCTGATCCCTGCCACCCCAGCCCCTGAGCCAGCCCCACTCACGCTGGAGGGTCCCGTGGCAGGCAGTCCCAGGGTGATGTTGGGCAGGGAGGGCGAGGTGTAGAGCGGGAGCTGCGTCACGGAGCCCTCGCGGTTGACGAGCCTGTGAGCCAGGCTGGTCTGGAAAGGAGAGGGAGAACCTGGTGAGAGCCCATCCCAGAGCCCATCCCCATCCCCAGGGCACAGCACTCACTGGGACAGGGCAGCAGGAGGGGACACAGAGTCTCCAGAAGTGCACAGACACCCCAGCAATGCCAGCCTGGGCATCCCTAGGAGCAGTGTCCATACACTCCTGGAGCTCTGGCAGCCTCAGGGCTGTGCCCATTGCCTGGGGAGCCTGGCAGTGCCAGCACCCTCTGGGGGAAGAACCTTTCCTGATCTACCTCCCCTGGAACAGCTACGTGCTACTCCCTTGGTACTTGCCCTTTTCAAGCATTTTGAAAGGTAAAACCAATTATCTTAAAAAAAAAAAAAAGGCTTTACAATTGGTGTTTTTCTCTTTAGCAAATAACAGACAATTTATGTTATTTACAAGCGTGTGTTAGCATAAATCAGACTTCAAAATCCCATGCAAAAGCCTCAAGGTTGCATTTATGGAGCTATTTCCTGATTTTCAGGGTGAAATGCAAGATTTGCTCAGTTATCTTACAGGCATTTGAAGCAAGAACACTTTAGCAAAAATACCTTTAATTTCTAAACAAGACTGATTTGAAATACGCACTAGAAAGCCCATTATAAAAATTACAATAACGTGCCTGATTTTCCTGTTAGGAAACCAGGGTTCTGATCACCCTGAGGTCTCTGCAGGTGATTTTCCAACGTAAATAGAATTTGGATTTTGAGAAGACTTCTGCAGAAGCCTGTTAAACTCAGGTGCTGCTGTGAAAAAGTGGATTTTGTTTAACTCAATATTCTATTAAGGGGCAATCTGTACCTAAGTCGTGGCTGTCCCATCCCTGGAATTGTTCAAGGCCAGGCTGTTCCACCCCCTGCAATGGGCAGCGACACCTCCCACTATCTCAGGGTTCTCCAAGCCCAAAATCCAGCCTGACTGTGGACACTTCCAGGGATGAGGCAGCCACAGCTTCTCTGGGCAGCCTGTACCTTATTTTTAACAGACTCATTGTAAAAAAACTTCATTTTTCTCTCTAATCTAAAGTGATTCTCCATGTGATTATTTGTACCCACACACTTCTCTTTCCAAGTGATTTTTGAACACTCCTGGCAATTTTGCTTTAATTTAAATTACATAATGTCAGTGTGCCATTGAAAATAAGATACTTATTGTCAGCAGAGGAATGAAATATTTTACTGATATCATAAATGAAACAAAACTACATTCATTTTCCCTTTGAACAATCAATACTCTGGAGTTGTGCCTCAAAGCCTCTCCTGGGGATTTGATATAGAAAACAGAGGAGAGAAGAACACAGCAGCTTGATGCTCTGAGCATATGGGATTTGGCAGCATTATCACCACTTTAAACACACAGCTCCCATCTCTGGGCTGAATTGCACACAGCCATTTCTGAATGCACAGTCTGCAGCTGTACTCCAGGAGTTTTTACAGCCTTGTACCAACTGCAATGGCAGGGAATGCTGTGTGCCTTTCAGAGAGGGAAAAACCTTTAAAAACAGTATTTCAAACCAGAAAGTGTCTGCTTTAAAGGAGGCAGGGCTGCAGTCTTTCCCCACTGAAGGCACTCAAATAATGAACTTGGGCACCATCTTCCAACACACCTGGTTCAAGGGCTGATGCAGCAAACTAAGAAGCAGTGAGATATACTTCTCATTTAAAATGAAACATGAAGCCAAGAACAAAACACAACATTATCTTTTCAGAAACACTCAAATATTTCCAAACATTTAATGGTGAGAATTTGGGAAGTCCTGGTCCATTTTGGTATTAAAGAATCTCCAACACCTGAGCCCCCAGGTCATATAATTCCTACTGAGGAAGAGGATTTTAAAGGCACCAAACCCCACTTATTTTTTTTTCCCAAATACAGGCCAATGGATCAGCTGGGATCACATGACATGAATGCTAAGTTATTTTTCTTTGGGAAGGGGAAAGGCTTGGGCAGGACAGGGGTTTTTTTCCAAATCATTTGTACGGCTTGTGCCTCAGCCTAAGTCACAAAATTACAGCTGCACTACAAGCAGTTGATGGAAAGACTTTTTCCTGTGGTCAGTGTCCATTTGATTAGGTGTTGGTGGTCTAGTCCCAGATGAACAGCTCTAATTATTAAGCTGAAAAATCAAACGGATGAGGAGGAGGCTCCAGCTTTACATTTCCCTGCAGGAGCTCACTCTGACCTCATGGAATGGTTTGGGCTGGAAGGGACCTTAAAGACCACCTGATTCAAATCCCCTGCAGGGACTTTTGGGAAGCTGCCTGCTCTGTTTATGTCACAAAAAAATTATCAAACCCACTCGTTTTTCCATCAGCAGCAACTGGGAATTTGCAGTTTGCTAAGGACAGACAAGACTGATCAGCAAAACCAAAGCTCAGTGCTCATCCTCCTGGGCCAAGTGAAGCCCCCACCTCCCACCATCTTAATCTTCACACTAATTCCCTAAATCTGTAAGGTTTGCTATAGATTAGAGTGGCTGGAACGTGTGCTGCATCATTTGGCAGGGCAGAGGGTGGAGAAGGAGGCATGTTCCCCTTATTAAATACTGTTACACTACATTAGAAATAAAAATAAAGTGCAAATCTGTACAAAACTAGAAAGCAATAAGGACTGACATTTCCACCATCAGAAGGCCTTTTCAATTCTAAAGGAATATTTGTGGAGAACAAGCCCCAGCCTGTTTTTGGAGCCCTGGTGTTAAGACAGACTCTATTCATGGGGGGAAACAGCTAATGGGAAGCTGGATGAAAAGAAATGCACCAGTAACATCAGACAACCACACTGGTTTTCTAGAGGCACAGTTTGTAGTGGGAGCCAGCTCACATGGCCCAGACCCCTTGGAAAAGCTTGGCTCCCAGATTCCTGAACACAGGAGCTGCTGTGCTCAGTCCAACCCCACCTCACCCTGCCCTGGGCATCCAGCAATGCCTCAAGTGATGGTGAAAGTTTATGGGATTATAAACCAGCACAAGGCACCAAGCTTTCAGATCCCCAATTGTGGAGGAAAAGTTTAAATCCATCCCCTTTAATCCAATTATGGTTTGGGCATATTTAGACCATCCTACTGCACACAATAAATCCACCCTATATATAGGAATAAAGCCCCAAACACTAAAATACTTGCATTTGACCTTGCTGGATCCCTTTATTTTTACTTTCTCCTCACTACAAAACCACTGCAAGCTACCACAAGCTGCCTGTGAGCTGGTCCAAAGCAGATTTCATAAACAGATAAGGCATCCTCCAGGCTGAGAGGTAATTCCCAAAGTCTGCTCCAAGTCACAAGTCGGGCTTTTCCTTTTGTGTGGTTTAGTTCTCAAACTCTCCCAGAGCTGAGGGGTGTCACAAAGCAGAGGGAAGGGGGGCTCTGTACCTCTGCCTGGATACTGGTGACTGATCCTGCAATTCCATTCTCAGTGCTGATGTTGTTGGAGCTGTTGTTCGGAGAGCTGGGACCAGATCCAGGAGCGCTGTTGCACGCAGAGTCTGAAAAACACATCCCAAACCAACTTTTAACATTAGAAACCATCTCTGTGATGGTATTTACACAGATAACAACCCCTCAAGTTTTGTTTTGGATGAAAGCAGCCCTCCTCCTCCTCCCCTTCTTCCCCCTAAATCTTCCCAGGGCTCTTAAAATACCAACAAACTCTTTCAAACGGTTTATCCAAGTACCCACTCAGCATATTTAAGTCTTCTCCCCATGGGGATTTCTCTTAGAGTGTATTAATAACTTAAAATATGATTGAAAGATAATAAAAGCATGGAAGGTTTGAAGAGGCCAGACTGGGGGATGTCAGAGTTGTTCTGCTTCATTCTTCTGGAAGTGCCTCTCTCACTCTGTTTCTCTCTAACCCTAAAGACACCTCCTTGCATCAGACCTCCCTCAGAACATCTCTCACCTGCTCTATGGCACAGCTGCCAGTGTTCCTCCTTGTATTTGGGAAGGCTAATAGCATTCAGACCCTTTCTTTTGAACTTTCCTCATGCCCAACCATTTGCAGCAGGAGAATCTCCCAGCAGCTGCAGTGGCTGAGGCTGCAGCAGGCTCCTCATTGCTCCAGGAGGAATAAAAGCTCATTTTTACAAGGGCCTGGAGGGACAGGACAGGGGGAATGGCTTCCCACTCCCACGGGGCAGGCTTAGAGTGGAATTGTAGGAAGGAATTCTTCTTTCTGAGGGTGATAAAGCCCTGGCACAGGGAGTCCAGAGAAACTGTGGCTGCCCCCATCCCTGGAAGTGCTCAAAATCAGGGTGGAGCAACCTGGTGAAGTGGAAAGTGTCCCACCAGAACCCCCAGTGTTCTTCAGGGATTAAACATAACTTCTATTCCCCGAAGTGGGACTGTTTTTAAAGCTTATTTTCCATTTTAAAGTCTCCTCTTACCATGACAACTCAGATACTTTTCTAACAAGCTCCAGGGTGGCTTCTTGAACTGTGTCCATGCCAGTGAGAAATGGGAGCTTCCACTGCCATTTCTGAAGTCATTGCAGGGGAAAATGGTCAGCCAGCAGAGGCTGATTTATCCCAGGAGCCACGTGCCATACTGCATTGTGTGAGTGAAGGAAATTGGATTTTCAGGTCTGAAAGGCAGCCAGAACTCATGGAAAACACTCTCAGGCACAGGCTGGGATTTTTGGGGTGTCCTGTGCAGGCCTAGGGTTGGACTGGATTATCCTTGTGGGTGCCTTCCAACTCAGGATATTTTATGATTCCACAACTTTTAGCTCTTGAAATCCTCTTCCCTTCTGCAAACAGAGAGGCTCTGACCCAGAGAAGTGCTGAGGCACCCCAGGGTCTCCCAAACCCACTCCCTTGCCTAGAGAGAGCTCACTTTGAGTTTGATGGAGTGATGATCATGTGTCTCAGAGCCAGACAAGCCTGGCAAAGCTGTCACTGGGTGGTACTTACACAGAGACATCCCTAGATGGTGCTAAGAATTAACTTTATGGTAATCTCATCACGTTCTTTGCTCTGATCCCACTTGCAAACTTTGGTTCTGGAAGGACAGGACCTTTCAACAAGAAACTGTCAGTTTGAGTGGTCAAAAAAAAGTTTTATCCAGCTGTATGTATAAAGATCCTGGGTCAAGAACCTTTCCCTATTTTCCATCCTAACTGAAACAGCTCCAGGTGTGTCCCAGGTCAAAGGGAGCAGAGATGGGAGCTGCGGATGGGGACAAGGCCTGACCTCAGCCTCCCCCAGCTGGACAATTCCAGTGCCCTCAGCTGGGTTCCAGGACTGCTGAAGCACACGATGGAGACATTTTGGGAAGGGAGAAGGGGCTGAAGGATTGAGGCATTGTCACTTACCCGCCGTACCTGTGACGTCCAGCGGGCGCTTC
Source organism: Molothrus ater (assembly GCF_012460135.2). Taxonomy (NCBI): domain Eukaryota; kingdom Metazoa; phylum Chordata; class Aves; order Passeriformes; family Icteridae; genus Molothrus; species Molothrus ater. The sequence goes on from NC_050484.2 coordinate 1,922,399, forward strand.
TTGAGCGCCGTCACCACCGGCCCGTCCTTCCTGCGCAGGAGGGGGCTGCTCCTCCTCTCTGCCACCTTCTGCTTTAGCCTGGAGCGCAGCTTCAGGTTGGGCTCAGAGGCTGCCCAGGAAAGGAAACAGTGTTAGGAGTGTCTCAGCTGTGTTTTACTCAGCCTGCAGCTGAGCTGAGCTGAGTTTTGTTGAGTTGAGTTGAGTTGAGCTGAGCTGAGTTGGCCGCGGTTGAGCATTTGCAGGAAGCTAAATTAAATGAAGTCATTTGCTAACACAGATTTTTAATGTAACAAACAGGTCCCAGCCCATGCAACATCTGAATTCAACAACAACAACAACAGGCATTTGAATGAAAAATGTAATAATCATTCTGCAAAGTCTTCTCTGAGCAAAGACACAGACTCGGGATTAGTGCAGAGTTTCCCACCTCTGCCCAACGTGCTCCCAACCCGGTGGCAAACCCAGCTGATGGGATCCAGCAGAGGAATAGCTGAGCCAGCTGAGATGCTGCTGTTGGTAATCTCTGATGTGCTGCTGGAACAGACAGCTCCACACCCTCGAGTCATCCGACCCCTGAGGGAGGGACGCCAGGGCACGGGAAAAGAAAACACCAAAATCAAACCCCACAAGCAAATCAGGTGATTGTCTCCCTGCTAGGTCCTTGTGTCAGCTGGAGCCAGTGTCAACTCAAGGGAAAGGGCATGAGAGTGTGGCCAAGGAAAGCCACAGCCAGGGAGGAGGAGGCTTGTTTGTTTGTTTGTTTGGGAAGCAACTTGGGGTTACATCATCACAGCCCCACAGTTCAACCCTATCTAACAGCACATCACACACCTGGGAAGTTCCAGACTGCCCAGGGCAGGTGTGGATGCATTTCCTGTGACCACAGCCTCATGTATACCATGATTTTGAGAGACTCCCTCCAAAACACAAATCCTGAGCTCCCAAAAAGCCAAGGCAGAGCTCCTGGGAAGCCCCAGCAGCCCTGGGGCCAGGACAGCGGTGACAGCGCACGCATTATCAAACCTCCATCAGGGGCACAAAGCTTTAATTCAACACTGCTCCTGCAGGATGATTTCCTCTGGGAGCTTTCTGATCTCCTGAGCCCTGAGTGAAACACCTGCTGGAGGGTTTGAGGGCTCCTGACAGAGCTGAGTGAAGCAGCCCCATCCCTTCCCTTCCTCAACAGCCCCACACCACTTAATCCCTTTGAACCAGCAAATCCTGTGCTCACTCCATGAGCAACCAACACACTCCAGGGCCAATGATCTACATGTCTTTGGGAGAATTAAAACAGGGTTTACAAACTGATTTGAATTAACTCAGTCTGGCTGCAGGTATGTTTCCCTTGACCACCGGGTCACGTTGAAGATCAAGCCCGTCCACGTTAATTGCAGGGCTCGAAAAATCAGAAGGCTGATGAATTCAAGATCAAATGCTTGGAGTTAAGCCATCAACACAGTGCTTTGATGGAATTTTGGAGGGGAAGAAAAATTTTAAAAAGAAAGGAAAGAGCTTTTTTGTGAATGTTTTGGACAGAAAAACACCAGCAAGAGATAAAGGGAGTGCTAAAAAAAAAAGTGCTTCCTCAAGATGATGCTTCAAATGCTGAATGAAGTGCATTAGCAAGGGGGGAATTATCTTCCAGAGAGAGAATTTGCATTTAAAATGGCAGGGGACTGAATGCAAATCTGCTCCCAGGGTAATATTAAAGACTGGACCAGTTCAAACACAAGCTCAGGCTCCAAGCAGCAAATTCTCTGAGTTCTCTTCAAAACAGAAGTTGGCATGATTTTAAAAGCGGTGTTTGGGTACACACCTCATCCCACATCCTTACTTTCCCAGCTTTAATTTGTCCCAATTTCTGAGCATTAATAGCTGCCTGGATACCACACTCATGGCTGGCATGAGATGATCTCTAAGGTCCCCTCCAACAAAACCACTCTGGGATTCTGTGGAAGGGGAAGGTGCCACAGCTGGATGCTGATATACCCCTTTTAAAGCAAGGAAATGTAAGACTATGCCACACCTGTTGGAAGGATCTGTCCCCTGACAAAGGAAAACATGGTAATAAAAACTGTATTTCAGCCCAAATTTTATTCCTGGTGTTCAGATGAGGGATGGTTTCTGTTGGGAACACACAATTAATTAGGTGGCTTTTAAATACACAGAAGGAATCAGTTTGAAACACCTTAAAAACGGGCAAGGAAACAAAAGATCTGGGGTCACAGATGACCTAACACACCCCATATTTTAAGCCACAATAAAAACCTCCTTCCATATAACAAAGAGGTGAACAAACATAGAAGATGACAGCCTTCAAAGAGAAAATACCTCCAGCGTAAGTGATTGCCAAAGCAACGTATTGGAATTTGTCAGATTAATCTATTTTAAGGCAAAATCACTCTGTGTTTTCCCCTTCTGCTAGGGGATTGAGTTTCAAAACACCAAAAGGTCTATTTAAAGGCCTGCTCTGATTCTGTTGTTTATCCCTCAGATATAATCCCAAATCTAACATGGCATCAGGACCTCAGAGAGCATAATCCCTACATGGATTTAATTGGGTGCTCCAGAGCCCAAAGTAGGTGAATTAAAATTCAGCACAGCCTCAAACTCACAGAATTTACATAAAATCTCTTTTATAGTAAAATAATTTAGGCTTGTTCACATGGTTTTTTAAACTATTATATAATAAAAATATTTTAAAGCTGAAGGGAGCTATCTTACACAAGTATAAAACAGGAATTTAACACAAAAGCATCAATACCTGACAGTCAATGTAGGCTCAATGCTGCCTCAGGAGTACCAATTCCACTGGAAATCTCCCCAAATTCACCCTGCCAGGCAATATGCCCAAAAAAAGGCTTGCTAACTGGAGTAAATTTAAAAACTGAAAACTAAACTACCAAACCTAAGTTAAAAAATTACTGCTCCTCTACATCTCCAGGTGAAGTATTTCAAACAAATGCCATAAAATTAGAAAAATTCCCCTCCAGTAAACAAATGAAGCCCATGCCCAAATCTGAGTCAGCTCCCACAAAGCCAGTGGGACTTCTTAAACACTGACATACTTAATTTTGCCTATAATAATGATTTATACAAAGAATATTTTGTTTTCCTCCAAATAAATTAATAACCAGAACATAAGCCAAAAGCTTCCCTGGTTTTCACAGGCTCCAAACCAAGTTACCCCTCTTATACATCACTGTGTGCAGCAGGACCCATGTAATCCAATTCTTCCAATATTTATGTCATTCCCATTGTTTTTTTTTTCCTAGAATTGCAGCCCCTAAGCTGCTGAACTAATTGGACATTAAATCTGGGGAAGTCAAAACCCCACCAAGTCCTGGGCAGAGTTTGCCTTGTTCCCACTGTCCATCTACATTTGTGGAATAAAAGCAAACAATGCAGCATGAAACCCCTGCTCCCAGCCCCTGAACATCTTCATTTCAGCAGGTGGGGACTGGAAAGGGATGTTATTTATTATTATTATTATTATTATTATTATTATTATTATTATTATTATTATTATTATTATTATTATTATTATTATTATTATTATTATTATTATTTTAAGTTCCAGACAAAGTTTAATAGGCAAAAGCCAACAGAATTATCTTGTCTCCCTTCTAACACCCATAAGAAAACTCCATGAGAGAGGGAACTTAAGCTGAAGGAAGGAAAAGGTTAGATGGGATATTGGGAATTAGGAATTGTTCCCTGGGAGGGTGGGCAGGCCCTGGCACTGCCCAGAGCAGCTGGGGCTGGCCCTGGATCCCTGGCAGTGCCCAAGGCCAGGCTGGACACTGGGCTTGGAGCAGCCTGGGACAGTGGAAGGTGTCCCTGCCCATGAATGGGAGCACCAAGGAGGAGGAGGGTGGGTTCCCTGAGTGACTGGGATCCCCCAAAGGTGACACTAAACTACAAGATTTTGTTTGGTCTCCTCCTGGAAGAGGTTTCTCTTCTGGTGTCTTCATGATTCCACAATTGTTAAGGCTGGACAAGACTTCTGAGATGACCAAGTGCAGCCATCAATCCATCATCCCCCAAACTCTGTCCCCCAGTGCCACATCCTGTTTTGTGAACACTTCCAGGGATGGTGATTCTACCCCTGCCCTGTGCAGCCTGTTCCATGCCTGAGCACCTTCCCAGGCAAGAAATCTCCCCAATATCCAAGCTAAGTGTTTTTTTTGGATCAGACAGACTGACATCCTCCAGTCTTTCCAGCAGGGATTTCTCTGGGGGTCAGGGCCTCCTCTCAGTGTGTGGGAAGCCAGGCTTCCATGCTGGCTGCAAGGACAATGTGGGTGGGAAGGCAGAGATGCTCTCGAACTGCAGTGACACTCCATGCCACACAGAGCTCCAAGATTTCCTCTGATTATACTCTTACATTACACCAGGGTTTCTGACTAGTCTATTTTCTTCCAAACAACCTTTTGTCCTAAAACAAACCACTCCAAACACTCCAATAATCAGACCCAGTTCAGAGGGACATTATGCTTTCCTTGACAAATGCAGCATTATAATTGTTGACAAATCCTTTCATTTTCCCTTTTATTTCTTTCTAAATGCAACAAGTTCACACCAATTTCACCTGCTTAGCTGCAAATAATACCCAAACAGCTCCAATTTCCTGCAATACCAACAACCTCACGGGATGCTGGATGCTTTCCTCTCTCAGGCTCCTCTCTTTTGCATGGAAAAAGAACCAGGGAGTCACAGAATCATTTAGGTTGGAAAAGCCCTCTAAGATCAAGTCCAGGAGGAAAAGCATGTTAAGAAGTGAAATAATTCCCTTTAAATCTTCATGATGGCAGTGGTGTCAGCTTTCTAAGTAACAGCATGTTCTAATACATCCACTGCTCAAATTTCAGAAAGCAGGGAATGCCATCAACAACCTCGTTCGTGGGGAGAAAACGAGGACAGGATTCCTTGGAAATGCAAAACTGAAAAGCTCTGCTAAAACCCACTTCAGCAGCTCCAAGAAAGGTGTTGACAAACAGCTCTTGGGGTTAGCAAAACAGGCTGTCCCAACCCAGAGTCTAAAATCACTCCATAAGGATTCTCCAGAGATTTTCCTTAGAGGATCCCAGTGTAGCACAATAATGGATGTTATTATGTTTGGGAGACACCGACGTTGATCTGGGAGCAGAAGAGGTCACTTAGAATTTCCCCTCTCAAAAACTGTCAATAAAACTCTGACATTAAATCCTACACAGAACAAAATAAACTCCCCAGAAGGGGAAATAAAACTCCTTGTGCTAATCCAGGTATTTAACAGCAAAGGCAGGAGCAGCACCAACCAAACTGATCTAAGATCAGTGAAAAAAAGGAAGAGCCTCAAAGTGCTTAGAGAGAGGGAGCAGAGTGAAATCAATCCCCCAGCCAGGCTAAGAACAGGATTCAAGCAATTAGTAACTGCACCAGGAAAACAATTTCATGCTGAAACCAAACAGCCAAGAAACTGGAGCATAATTTAGGAAAACAAACCAGAGAGAGAGCTGGATTTCAGGGCATGGGAGGCATCAGGAGCTGACTCTTCCCCCTGCTGAAGATATCTTTCCTGAACATCCTCCCTCTCCCATAACCTGTGACCATCAGGATGCTTGAAATAAGATTAAAGACACAGAGTGTTGCTAAAATGCAGGGAAATGGTAAATTTGATGGAATCATGGAACTGTTTGGGTTGAAGGGACCTTAAAGCTCACCTTGTTCCAACCCTTGCCACGAGCAGGGACACCTTCCTCTATCCCAGTGTGCTCCAAGCCCTGTTCAACCTGGCCTGGACCACTTCTAGGGATGGTGAATATTTATTCTTCCCAAAAAATGTCTCAACCTGCAGGACATGCTCCCAGCTCTGCAGACTGGGAGAAATGATAATTCCAACTGCCTTCCCACCACCCCCTAAGCCACCCTCTCCCCAGCAATGGTGCTGGTTGGATTCCAGCCCTGGTAATCAGAGCTGTATTGTGATGGGTTCTGTTATTTGAGCTGCAAATATTTAATCAAATTTAATAAAATTGGACTACACGATATGGCGGTTTTAAATTACCAACACAAAGCCAGAGCCTTGGCTGGTGCCAAAAATCTGAAAAGCTCACCCGTAATAAAGAACTTTATTTAGGATGGGCTCCAGCCTTCCCTGCCTTTTGTTTACACCAGACTGTTCAGGAGCCTTTCTTCTCCAAGCAACTTAACATTCTTGGCACTGGGAATTCTGCAGGATATTGCTGTGCCAGAGCCTGACGTGCTGTTGCGTTGAAAGGAAAATAAAAGAAAACAATGAAAAATAGAAAAAAATTCTCCCCTGAACCTCACAAAAGTGAACTCATTTGTATCCCAGACCAGTGCCCAGGAGACTGATGTGCTGGTGCCCAAAAAGAACAAGCACCAGCGTTCTGGCAAACCAAAAAATCAGCTGAACGTCCTCCTGCTGGAAAACAACAATGGGTTTGGTGTGGCTTGCACTCTTTAATAATGTGATTAGCTCCATTCATCATCCTTAATTCCCCCTGTCTGACAGCAGGAGCTCACCCAGCAGGAGCTTTGGTGAGATCCCAGTTTGGGAAGCAGCACAGGGTGGGTGAGATATGCAGATGTCTTCCTTCTCCTGCAGGAATTCCCTTCCAGGACACTGGGAGCAAGAAGGGTGACTGCTGCTCAAAGCCAATCTGACAAGGTGCCCTGAGGTGATGAGCCAGGCAAGTTTGGGAGCATGTCAAAGCCCATTTCTGCTGTGGTAATGCTAACAGGGTAGGAAGGGATCACCTGGCACCACAAGGCATAGGAAAGAGCTAAAAATCTCTTGGAATCAGGCTGCCCACAGGCCCTAAGTGATAGGTTTGGTGCCAAGGGATGCTTCCCTGTGTGGAAATGCTGTGAAGCCCCAGGGCAGCCTGGAAGCTCTTCCATTTCCCAGGAGCAGAGAGGAGAGGATGCCCTGTCCTTCAGCAAATCCAGTTTTCTAAGCTCGGCTTTTGAGTCCTCCAGGAAAGGCACAGTCAAAAGCCACAGCCCCAAAGCCACAGGGGCACCTTTCCTGGGGAAAACCCATATCTTGGAGCCAATTTTTGACTGGGTTCCTGTGCAGCTGAAGTGCTTGTTACTCATCAAGCAACCAACCCAAGGGGGGGACAGAGACAACTGCACAGATGGGACTCCATCCAGCAGGGCAGGTGCTACAGTTCCTAGAGACATTTCCAAAAGGGGAAAACTTCATCACTGAAAGGCTGGTCAGGCATTGGAACAGGCTGTCCAGGGCAGTGGTCAGTCACCATCACTGGAAGTGTTTAAAAAACCCGTGAATGTGGCACTTGGGGCCATGGGTTAGAGGCGGCCTTGGCAGTGCTGGTTGAAGGTGATCTTTGGACCTTTTCCAACCTTAATGATTGTGTGATCTTTTCAGAGAAGCTTTTCTTGCTGTCCTGAAGTGATTCCCAGCAGGGCCAGTGAGCAGAAGTGCTCCCTGAGCGAGGCTGAGCTCTCACAGCTGAGCTGTTCCCCGAAGGCAGCAGCAGTCCTGAGCTGGCCGGGTTGGGAGCCCAGGCTGTGCTGGCTCAGGCTTGTGCTACAGAGCTGAGGAGCACAGCCAAGCCAAACAACCTGGTTTACATAATACAGGCTTGAGGAGTAACTGACCTGCTCAGCCACCGTGCAGGGAGAAGCCAGACTGAAAGAGAACTGTCTAGGTGTGAACCAAACCCTTGCAGGAAGCCCTGGTGCTCACCCTGGCACAAACCCCCTTATATACCCCAGGTACAAACTCACACATAAAATGCAAATCCCCCCAAGAAATGCACTTTTTCTTGGGGCTTTTCTCACTCAGCAAACACACTTGGGCTGGAGACACGCAGATCTCTGTGAGAGCTTTGGGTTTGGGAAAAACATCTCCCAAACTTTGAACACGTGGCTCTCACACACCCCGGAGCAGCCCCAGGCTCCCTGGAACACTGGGAGCACAGAGACAGGTGAAGGGGGAGCACATGGACAGGGAAACAAAGCACAGCCTGGAATCCAGCTTTTGGCAGCATCTCTTCTTTTTCAGGAAGATCAGATCAGAGTGCTGAGCATGATGCAGGGACAGGCAGCGTGGGCAGGGAAGGGCAGCCCTACCTGTTTTTCTGAGTGGGAAGTCGTCTTTGGAATCGTACATCCCCAGGACTGGGTGGTTGTAGGTGCCGGAGACGCCGCTTTGGGGTGGGGAGCTCTGGTCCAGAGAGCTGTGCTGGGTCTTCCTGCACAGGAGGAAAGAGAAGAAGGGACAAGCTTTACACTGGTGACACGCACAGGGGACGAGCCTGCCACCTCAGGGAGTGGGGAAGGGGACAAAGGCAAAGGCAAAAGCTGTGAATCCCCAGGGCAGCCTGCAAGCTCTTCCATTTTCCAGGAGCAGAGAGGAGAGGATGCCCTGTCCTTCAGCAAATCCAGTTTTCTAAGCTCGTCTTTTGGAGTTCTCCAGGAAGGGCACAGTCAAAAGTACCATCCCCAAAGCCTGGCTTTCTCCTCCTGGGCACTCCTACAAAAAAAAACCACTAAAATCCAATATACAGGAATGGCAATTGACTTAGTTTTCACTGTAAGACTCCACCTTGGCTTAGCTCATACCACGAGTATAAATTCTAAGACTGTAACCTGGGCTGGGTTTTGCTAAGTCACCTCCCTGAATCTCAGCACAGGTGAGACCTCAACTTGAGCACAAGTGAAGCACTTCCCTCTCCAGAATAAACCCCCAGCTCAGCAGAGAGAGGCCAAGGCTGAGCATTGCACCTGGCCAGCAGCAGCCATGGCACACAGGTGGCCCCCTGCCCTTCCTCCTGCCTGTCCTCCCATCCCAGGAGCTCAGCAGAGACAGGGCCAAAGCACTCAGCACCTTTCCAGCTGAACTTCCCCGAGCTGATAATTTATGGCTTTGTTTGAGCAGGCTGCTGGAAGTAAATTACAGTCTGTTTGCTGAGGATATTAAATAATGAATGAGTTTTCTCAGCCTCCTACCAGTTTGTTGGCTGCATCTTTCCTGCATAATGACTTGTGCCCAGCTTTGCTGTTTCTCAGGAGCTCCACCAGCCTGGGAGAAGGCTTCAGCCAGCAGAGCAGCTCCATCAGCAGAACAACTGATTTAGCCATGCAGGTGACACTCACTGGGCTCTCACAACTTCACTTTAAATAAACAGAATTTAAATCCCATATTTTTTCTAAATACTAAAGGATTTAGGACAATGGAGAGCAAGCATTTTGTAAAAAAAATAAAAAAGAAAAAGTGAATATTTGAAATTTTGTACTGCCTAAAAACCAAGCTGAAAATATTCTCCTGCAAAAGGTTCTTCAAGGAACCTAAGTGAACCATTCCCAGGTGGAAATTGCACAAATTCAGGCCATTTCTCGAGCAGCACTAATCCCTTGAGTGCAAGCTCAGCTCAGGAGTTGGCTGCTGAGACCCAGAGCATCAATTCCACTGCAAGTTAAAGCCTTCAAAAAATAAGGGGCTAATAAAATACTAAGAAAATACATTGAATTTTCTACATAATTACAAAAAAAAAAAAGAAACCCTCTGCAAATTTTATTTGAACATCAACATTTTCTACTCCCACAGACCTTCTAGTGGGAGGTGTCCCTGCCCATGGCAGGGGGTGGAATGGGATGGGCTTTAGGGTCCCTTCAGCCCAAACCATTCTGGGATTCTATGGAAGTATGAATGACTGTGGTTTCCCAACCCTCCCTCTTCATTATCCAGATTTCTCTGCACATAAAGAAAAATGATTTCTGGGGCTCTTGCAGGGCTGTGTTTCCCACACCCAGCCCATGCTGTGCCACATGCCCACCCCTGAATGCCCCCACACACTTCAATCTTCACCTGCAATCAAAACAGAGACAAACTGAAAAATAAAAAATAATAATCCCTCCTGGGAAGAGATGTGGCTTTTTCTGCCAGGATCTGCTCATTCCATGGGAAGGCAGCACTCCCAGGAATGATGTTTCACTCCCAGGAATCCTGGGTGCTGTGATCTGAGAGTCCTGAGCCCCATCAAGTCACACAATGACATTTCTGGCTCTATATGAGCAACAGACTTTTTTTTTCTCCCTTTTCTTTCCTCTTCTTTTCTTTTTTTTTTTTAATTATGACCTAAGCAGCACAATCGAGTACATTGAAGCTATTTTCATCCCTTTGTCAGGCAATGTGCAGGAATTCAAAGGGCCTGTTTAGATGTGCTCCAGGGCTGCTGAATGACAGATATTGAGCTCTGCAAACAGGAACACATTCCCTGGCTCCAGGACTGGGGTCTGACGCTGCTTCCAGCAGCATGCACTGCTCTGCATGCCCCTTCAGGAATGTCAGAGCTCTGGGAGGAGAGGAAATTGGACACTGCATGGAGCCTGCAGACATTCCTGAAAGCACAGCCCTTCATCCAAGGCATCCTCTGCTCCCTGAGCTCCTTCAAACACCCACGTGCACAGACAGAAAGGTCGGAGCGATGATCTTGGAAGTCTTTTCCAACCTTAACGATTCCATGATTTGATATTTCAACCTTCAATCATGTTCAGCAGGGTGCACTGAATATACATTCAGGCATGTGTACCTGGGCTGGAATGTTTTGTGTTCACACCTGTGGATGGAGGGATCATTCAATGTATAATTTAATGTGCAATTTCAAGTGCAATTGTATCTCTCCACCTCCTCACCATGCAAACACTCAGTTAAACTCCCTTCCATGGCTGCTAGCACATGGAGTGGCTGCATCCCAAGCACTGCTGACAGCTTCCCAGGGACATCACAGAGAGCAGAAACTCCTGGGAGCCAGGCTGCCCAGTGGGTTCAGGATCCAGGGCAGGGACAGTCTGACAATGCAGTTCCCAAGAACCTCCTCTGCTGCTGCCTATCACAAAACCCCAGAGTGGTTTGGGCTGGAACAGAGGTTAAAGATCACAGTGTTCACCCCTTTCCACCTTCCCAGGTTGCTCCAAGCCCTGTCCAACCTGGCCTTGAGCATTTCCAGGACTGGGACATCATCCTAGAGGTCTCTTGCAGCTCTAATACCTCTGTGATTCCATGCCAGCAGAACATTTTTCCTGTCCCAGCCACTGATGTCAGATCATCATGGTGCTCAATACCCTTAAGAGACTTTTTGTTTTTTTTCCTAAGCAATGCTTTACATTAAAAAAACAAAAACCAAAAGGAATTCACAAACCTTAATAAGACCAAGGGAAATGCTTAAAAGCAGGCTTGTTGCTTCGAGAGGCTCTCCCAGCATCTGTTAGCACTTAATGGCCTGGCCTGCTCACAGTGGGAGCATGGAGTGGATCTCCTGTGAGCCCTGCTAGTGTGTGCTCAACCCAGCCACCACCCAACTGCATCACAGCACAGCTATGTGGGGACAGGAGTGCCTCCAGAGCTCAGCTGGTAACCTATGAGATGCCATATAAATAAATACTAATATGGCAGGAATTTAAAGGTTGGTTCTCCTTTTGAAAAATTTTTTTTTTTTTTTTAATAGAATGGAAAGGAAAAAAATCCTCAACTTCTGCCTGAACGAGTGAAGGATGCATTTAAAAAATCCTGTGCTGCTGCCATCTGCCCTCCTTGAGGGCTCAGCAGGACAATTCAGCACTGAGAAAGAGCTGTGAAGCCCCAAGGCTTTGTCCATCTTGGGTTAGAATCCAGAATAACAATCCTCACCCCACCACAGAACAGATGGAAAATGAGGGGATGGTATGACCTGAAATCTTTGTGCAGTGGTTTGTGTTGTCTCTGCCTGTTGGCATCCCTGGAGCTTCACAGGGAAGGGCTGTTAGGATGCCTCAGTGCCACAACAAACCCAAACCCCACTTTGGTGCTCAGAAAGTTCTCAGCACCAGCTGAGGCAACATCCTGAAACACCAAACATGACGTGGCTAAAAACCTGCAGCAGCCCTGGCCTTGCATCACAGAGAATGCCAGGATGGTTTGGAAGGGAAGGGATTTAAAGCTCATCTCATTCCTCCCCCTACCATGGGCAGGGACACCCTCCACTATCCCAGGCTGCTCCAAGCCCCAGTGTCCAGCCTGGCCTGGGACACTTCCAAGGATCCAGAGGCAGCCACAGCTGCTCTGGGCACCCTGAAATTCTAACTGACTTTGCACCACTCCTGCATTAACTGTTATTTTAACCATCCCTTTAAGAAATGGAGGCTCAGAGTCTTCAACCACCTTTAATGAAATCCCCAAGTCTCAGATTAGATTTTCAGAGATGTATTAAAGCTGCTCAATCTCACTTTGCCTCCAATAACATCTGAATTCTTCTGCCAACTCCACATCAGCATTTCTGTCCTGGCTCAGAGCTGGGATAGCTTTCAAATTTCATTGCAGCTCAGTTTCTGGAATTTGGAAACATCTTCTGGCTATGACCTCATCCTCCCTCTACACACGTTCATTTCTTAAGACTTAAAACACTGTCAGTACTTCAGCTTGAACATTAATTTCATGGCAAAATGAAATTACTTTTATAAGTCAAAATTTCATTAATTTTGAGGTCACTAAAGCAAACATCCAAAGCACTTTGGCTTTTTATTTAACAAAGACAGTGACAAAATCATAGCAGTGGAAACTTCCAAGTCACATCAAATTTCTAACTGTCTTTAGTACAATGAAAAAGTTGATTTCTGAAATTGAAACTGGAGACCTGCAGTTGAAAACAGAGATGTTGGGGCAGTTGTAATTAGAAGTACAGACTGGATCCACTGGATGTTTCCAGTAAGAGCCAAGTAAACAAAACTTCCAAGTCTGAGAGCTTAAGAATAGCAGTAAGTGTTAAAAGTTTTAGAATGCAAGGCTTAAGTATCCTGAGCTGCAGGAATTCACTGAATCATAGAATATCCTGAGTTGGAAGGGACCCACAAAGATCATCAGATTCCAGCTGCTGAACATAAAAAACTATATCTCATTTGACTAAAGTTCAAGTTTTATAACAGCAGGTGGGATCAAATCCTGGGTGAAAAGCTGGAGGACTTATAAAAGCTGATGTCTGACTGTAGGACTTGTGAGTTTGAATAATTGTGGTTTACAGATGACACAAAGACCTTTCTCTACACACAGAGCACCGTGACACCATCACAGCAGACACGAAAACCACTCACACTGGAACCCTCTGGAAAAGGCATTTTGGGAATGCACAGGGATCCTGCCACTGCTCTGGCTCATCCCACAAGCACATCAGGTGTATTCCCTCAGGGAACTGGGGACAAAGGTGGCACTGGCTGAGCCCTGCAGAGAGCCCAGCACCACTTACCCGTACCAGAAGCGAGGGTCGCTGGATATGCAGTGGTTGAGATTCCGGTGGGCCAGAGCCTTCTTCTTGTTCAACACGAATTCCTGCAACTTCATCTTCACTTCTGTGCTTGCCACTGCACCTGCAATTACAAAACAAACATTTAAAAAAGGTTGTTAAATCAATTCGCGTACTTGAAGGCATTTTAAATTTCTAAAATAGATCCCAAATCAAATCTTTCATTTCCAGTCCAAAAAAAAAAAAAAAAGAACTTTGCTTTCAAAGAGAAAGAACAAAGCACCTCCAGTAAGGAGCTCTCCCTTTTTATCCCTTTAGCTTGGCATAGATTCACAAGTTATGTTTGAAAACACAGATGAAATTGGGTTTATTTCACCAGAAGAGGATATTACACTTGCAGAGAAGCACACTCAGAATAAAGCACTTGTCTGGGGTATCCCAGCTCTCTTTGAACCAAGGTTATTTAAGAAAAGGGGTCTTGTGCACCCTCAAGTTGTTAAATGTCACATCTAAAAGCAGAAGGGGAATGATCCCAGTGGCTCATGTGTAGGTTTTGTCTTGAAAATCCTGTAAACAGGGACCTCTTTGTTCCCAATCTCTGTGCACACCATGACCAACGTAACATTTAGCTTCATTTACAAGCGTGTGGATCTCTGGTTCAGATAGAAAACCTACCATTTAAAAAAAAAAACAACCTTAAAAACAGGGAGTCAGTCATTCTGCAGAGCTAAAATGTCAACTGTGTAATCCCTAATCATGATTTCCTGCACAATGGAGAGCAGGCTGTTCCCCTGCCATGATGGATCCCAGTGATCATCGGGTTGACAGCCCAGACTCCCAGGCAGAGCTCCTGACGGAGCAATGCATTCCAAGTTTGGCAAGGGGACACGTGGAAAATGATGGTTCATCCCCACTGTGGCGTAAGGCAGGAGCTCCAACGGAAAATATCTGGGCTGGGAGGAAAGGGAAAGGCCAGGGAAGCTGCTGGCTCTGCTAGGAACAAGAACTAAAAGATCATCCTGCCATGTTCTCGTGTCCTGTGCCCTGGTCAATGAGGTGATGTTTGACATGCTGGGAGAACAATTCCTGGTCTTTCTCCAAGAGCAGGGAGCTGCAGCATTCCCACAAGGCTCTGTCTGGAGCTGTAAAATGGTTCAAACACCAAAGCGAGAAAATTCCTTTTTTTTGGAGCGCTGCATTTCTCACCAGCTCCACAAAACCAGTTTGGTGGAAAGTTCAAGCGAAGAGCTGGAGATAAATTCCTGAGTAGCAGAAGGGGTGACAAATCCATGCTTGAAAGCCTTCTCCCTCCAAAATGTGTCATCCTTGATCCATTAGCATCCTTAGAACACTCAAACCTGGCTGTGTTCTGTCAGGTTGCCATAAACCTGCTACTTAGAAGACTTAAGTTCAATATTTTCAGAGTTTAAGGTTTACCTCCTTTACTGGAAGCTGAAAGATATCATAGAACCTCAGGGAGATTTGGAGTGGGAGGAACCCTAAGGACATCTAATTTCAACTCTCCCACTGTCCCAGGCTGCTCCCAGCCCCAGTGTCCAGCCTGGCCTCGGACACTTCCAGGGATCCAGGGGCAGCCACAGCTGCTCTGGGCACCCTGGGCCAGGGCCTGCCCACCTTCCCAGGGAACAATTCCTAATTCCCAATCTCCCATCCAGCCCTGCCCTCTGGCAGTGGGAGCCATTCCCTGTGTCCTGTCCCTCCATCCCTTGTCCCCAATCCCTCTCCAGCTCTCCTGGAGCCCCTTTAGGCCCTGCTAGGGGCTCTGAGGTGTCCCTGGAGCCTTCTCCTCTCCAGGTGAGCACCCCCAGCTCTCCCAGCCTGGCTCCAGAACAGAGGTGTTAAAAGGAAGCAGAACAAACTCCACCTCTCTCACACTCTCTTCATATTTCAGATCAGGACAATTTTAGCTTCTCTTTGCCAAATTTTGTGATGTGAGAAAAATAACTTAAGTATCCTTAAGCACTGAGGTGCGATAATGATTCTACACCACAGAACTTCTTAAATAAAAAGTAACTTAAAAATAAAACTGTAGTCATGGGAACAGGATCTTCAAATTAACATCCCCAAATTCTGGGTTTTTTCCTCTACACCTCTGTGTTTCACCCAAAAGATGCTTTGCTTCCATTTTCCAGAGATTCAGGCGTTTTAATTTCTTTCCAGATTACTTTAATGAGAATGGCCAGGTATTGGTTCCAAGGAGAGGCCCAGCAAAACATGGATCCAACAGCAATAGCTGATGGGAGCAGCAGGGGGAAGTGGAAATGCTTAGGGATTCTGAACCTCTGGTCTTTCTAGCACTTAAAAAGGTCTCCCAGACCCCAGTTTTATCTTACTGAAAAAGTTCCTGGAGCCTTATCTTATTCCCAGTTCCCAGCCAGCATCCCATCTTTCTTCCTTCCACCACTTCTCCCATCTGAAACCAGACCTGAGGAGTTGATGGCACAACTTGGTATTTTGGTATTTGGAGGTACTTTCCCCCCATTCACTTGCAGAAAAAGCCCAAACAAGCAGCCCAGAGTATCTCTGATAAGGGACATTGTGAGGCCACAATGATCTCCTCAAGTGCATAATGACACAGAGTGGGGAAGGCACCCACAAGCTGTAACCTCCTGAAAAACATCCCCTCATGAATGGAAATGCTTCAAAAAGGGGAGAGCTGTGAACTCGACTATGTCTTAAAAAGAGTGAAATTCAGAGCAGCAGAAAGAGAAAAGGAGTGCAGCGTGCATCTGGTGTATTTTATGGGCTTAATATTCTGCCTCCATTAGGAATGCTGCCAAAAATACTTCAAAAAATGTTAAATCAAGGGAAGAGAGGATACGCTTCCTTTTGAAAAATGCTAAAATGGCATTTAGTGAGACAAAAATGAAGATGATAAAGCAGAGAAACGCATTTCTCTCTTCCCCTCAATTCCCTGTGCCCTCAAGGAGGTTCCTCCAGCTTTCTGAGACTCCTTCATGCCCCCATCTGCCTGTCACCACCCGAAGCAGTGGTGCTCTGGCCACTTACTCTCTTTCCCTTTCTCTTTGTTTTTCAGCTGCTGCAGTTTCTGCTCTCGGTGCTGCTTCTCCAGCTCCTGCTCCTGCCGGTGCTGCTCCAACTTCCTCTGGTGCTCCAAGAGCTCCTGCTGATGCTTCATGGCCAGCATCTCCTGCTGCTGCTGCGGAGAAGGGAACAGGGAAAAGGAGCAGATTAACACCATGGGCCTTCCCAGAGGCAAAGCAGAGCCTGCAGGCAGGTGACAGTAACAGTGCTTCATTCAGGGCATGAAGGACAAGCACGGGCCTCCTTTCATCTCCATCACCTGATTTTAAATAAAACCCCACTAGGGCACCCCTCAATATTATTTGTTGCACAGAGAAATTGTAGAAGTTGTGGCTGCCCCATCCTTGGAAGTGTTCCAGGCAAGGCTGGATGGGGCTTGGAGCAACCTGGGTAAGTGGAAGGTGTCCCTGCCCATGGCAGAGGGTGGAACGAGATGGAATTTAATGTTCCATCTAACTCAAACCACACAGAGATTCCATGATTAATTATAAAAATAATTGCTCCAATAGATAAAAGAAATCATTATCCCAACAATTTCTCCAGGAAGGATTTTCCCTGGCCCTCTCAACTCACCCATATTCATGGGAATAATCAGGAGACATGATGTCTAATTAAGGCAATTATTTGCAAAGCTTGCATCAGATGGGACATGCAAAGCTGGAAGCACCAAATGCTCCTGCCCCAGTGCAAATCCCCCCTGGGCTCCCCAAGTCCCAGCAGCTGGGAGGTGTCAGTGTCCCCGCCAACCTCTGGGGAAATTTGGGGTGCATCCCCCAGCCCAGAGCTCCCTGTCTGGGTGCAGAGGGGATTCTCCCAGGGCAGAGATTCCCATTTGGGTGCAGAGGGGGGGATTCTCCCAGGGCAGAGCTCCCTGTTTGTGTGCAGAGGGGATTCTCCTAGCCCAGAGATTCCCATTTGTGTGCAGAGGGGATTCTCCCAGCCCAGAGATTCCCATTTGGGTGCAGAGGGGGGGATTCTCCCAGGGCAGAGCTCCCTGTTTGGGTGCAGAGGGGATTCTCCCAGGGCAGAGCTCCCTGTTTGGGTGCAGAGGGGATTCTCCCAGCCCAGAGCTCCCTGTTTGGGTGCAGAGGGGATTCTCCCAGCCCAGAGCTCCCTGTCTGGATACAGAGGGGATTCTCCCAGGGCAGAGATTCCCATTTGGGTACAGAGGGGATTCTCCCAGCCCAGAGCTCCCTGTTTGGGTGCAGAGGGGATTCTCCCAGCCCAGAGCTCCCTGTTTGGGTGCAGAGGGGATTCTCCCAGCCCAGAGCTCCCTGTCTGGGTACAGAGGGGATTCTCCCAGCCCAGAGCTCCCTGTTTGTGTGCAGAGGGGGGGGATTCTCCCAGCCCAGAGATTCCCATTTGGGTGCAGAGGGGGGGATTCTCCCAGGGCAGAGCTCCCTGTTTGGGTGAGGGAGGATTCCCATGGGACTGAGGGCAGCAGTTTCATGCGCTGTGTGAGGGCACACCCCGTGTCCTGCGAGGCTGTGGAAAAGCAGGTGTACAAACAGCACATCCCAGCTGTGGGAGAGGAACGAAGGGATCTCTGTGGGGTAAAAACCGCTTTTTCTTCAAAAGCAGAGCCCAAAGGATGATTTCCCATCTTGCAGTTGGATCTGCACCCTGCTCAGCGAGGCGCAGGCCGCTCCTGGGCCTCCCCCACAGGCCTGGAATGGCGGGGCCCAGCGGAGCCTCCGGAGCCTCCGGAGCAGGGCGCCCACCCCGCACTCTTTACGTTGGCAGCTCATAAACCAAGGGATTGATCGGAGCTGGCAGGCTCCAGCCCCAAAGGCCCGGCCTCTCCAGGGCTGTGCTTAATGGGGGCCTGTGCTCGGATACCACCCACGGCTCCCGCAAGGCCCCGAGGCACACAGGGAGCGGGAGCACGGAATTGTGGAATGCTTTGGGTTGGAAGGGACCCTAAAGATCATCAGCCCGTTCCAAGCCCCTGCTGTGGGCAGGGTCCAAGCCGTGGCTGTTGAGACAGGGAATCTGCTCTCTCCAAGAACATCTCAATCCATCCTTCTCCAAACCCTGCCCGCTCCTGCGTACATGAGACTGCCACTTCAAGGTTTTTTCTTCTCCTTAAGCACATTTTCCTTTTAATCCCTTTAGCTGAGATTCTTTGGGTGTCCTGTGCAGGGCCAGGAGCTGGACTTGATGATCCTCGTGAACCCCTTCCAGCTGTGGATATTCCAGGCTCCTCTGATTAATTTGTGGCATTGCACCTTTGCACCCCCCAATGGATGCACAATAAATACAAATAAAATCACACTATTCTATATAAAGATGGAAAAAAAAAAAACCAATCTAAGAGGTATTTACAATCTGCCTGGCTATCTGCTGGAAACTCCCCATGGAGGAATCCCTGCTGCTGCCTGTTCCAAACAGGCAGGCTGTTGTAAAACACCAGCAATCCAGTTATTCTGCAGTGACTGCACCTATGCTTCCCCTCCTAATTCTATTGAATTATATGTAAACAACCAAAAATCCACACTGAAAAAAAAAAAAAACTAGAAAAGGAGGAAAAAAAATAGAGGAAACCAGCTATTTTTGTTTTCTAATTAAGCAGCAGCTTCTACTAACACGTCTCCATTTGGGGAAAGAGTCTCTTTCCCGACTTCCAACAAGTCCACCACATGGTGGGCTTTGAGAACCTCGCCATGGAAAGTATGCAAATGAACAATATTTAATGCACAATATGGTAAAACAGGTTTTGTTATTTTTATGGAATCAGGAGCCTTTTCTCTCCATCTGCAGTCTCCTAGGCTCTGCAGGCTCTGCTTCCTGCGATGGTTTACATACATTAGGCTGCTTTAGAAGGAGCTGTGCTTTCATTGACATCTGGAGTGAAATGGGAATGAAAAGCCCAATTTGTCGCTGGATGGTTTAGGGAAGTTTCATTAGGGATGTATTGTCTCTGCTCATTTTGACCCCAGTTTCCACAAAGCCTATTCTTTATATAGTTTTTCAAATGGCTTCAAAGTTGAAAAAAAAAATTAAAAAATAAAATAATAAAGCCACATCTCTGATTGTACCCATGAAGAATGAAAAGAAATCACTGTTGGTGTCTGCTGTAGCCTGTGAAAACAAAAGAAGAAAACCGATCCGGGTGTCTTCTCAGGGTTATTTCTCCACACTTACCAGGAATGTTATGGGAAGACAAAAATTTAGGCTGGAGATCAGGGAAAGGTTCTACCCGCAGAGGATGCTGGGCACTGCCCAGGCTCCCCAGGGAATGGGCACAGGCCCAGGCTGAGAGAGCTGCAGGAGCATTTGGACAATGCTCTCAGGGATGCACAGGGTGGGATTGTTGGGGTGTCAGGAAAAACATCAGTTACTGGTTCATTTAAAGCAACAGAGGCAAATTTGAACAGGCACTGCCCACTCAGACCCTGTGTGTTCACCACACGCAGCTGGGGCAGGGGGTTTATTCCCCAGCTGTATTTCCCAAACACTGAAATTTCATTACAAAGTGATTCACAGAGGGAAATCCCTGGATCTGAGACTAACTCAGCCCTGAGTCTGAGGAGCACTGTGTGACAGACACACATACGCTGCATTAGGGAGCTCAGAACATCCAAATTAGGTGCTCTTGCCAAAATCAATATTTGTAAATATTCATAACTATGGGGATTCCTGCATATATTTAATGTCACTGCTCCCACTATTTCTGAAAGCTGCACAAATGTTCAACTGTACCTGCAGTTAGTGTTGCTGGTGCTCCTTTAGCATAAATTAATATTAATAAAGGTAACAGGGAAGATGCAGAGCATTTCCAGGTATTTATCAACCGTCAGCCTACCATGAGGACTCAGCTATCCAGAGGATTTTGCCATCACACTACTCAATTGTCCTCAGAGCTCTAGCTTGTCTGCCTGGGAGGGGGACTGACATCTTATCAGCATGGAAACTGTCACAGAGAAACCTCTTTTTAAGGGAAATGCAGCTAAAATGGTTCTCTTTAGTCTTTGCAGTGCCCTCCCAGGAAGCGTGGAGTGCTGACACCAAGATCCCATTTCCCAGAGAGAACCAGGATGGATTTCATGGAGACACATTGCATTAGGACTTCCACAACCACTCCTCCAGATGCCAAACAAGAAGCCAAGCAAAGAGATCCTTCCTGCCCCCCCAGCTCAGACTGGCTCCTGGGTGTTTATAAGAGACATTTTGAATAGCAGCAATTAGTGAAAGGGAGAGCAAAATAATTGTGGAGATAAGCACAAGCCTGGGTGAACAGAAGTTGGAACACTTCTGGCTGACAGATACTCCCTGGCATGCAAAGTTGCTGTGTCCAGCTCCCAACTGCATCTCAATCAACACCCGAGTTCAGCCCCAGCACGGGGGGAGATCAGGGAAAAGCCCTTCTGCCACCTGTTCTGGCCAAATTCTACAGTTTTGGGGGTTTAAATCAGGTATTCAAAATGATCTTTGGGCTCAGGCTCTGTAAAAATAAAGTCAAATTGTAGGTGAGGATGAAGAAAAACTCTCCAAGAAAGCACACATCAAATCATCCCCTGAAAAACCCTTGGCTATGGGTGGAAGCAAAGCACAGGTGCTGGATTTCTGGGAGCTGGATTTCTGGGAGCTGGATTTCTGGGAGCACTGCTCTGTTGGGCTGTTTCACAGTGATCCCAACGCTGGCTGGACTCTGTGCCTCATGTTGCCCCATCCTGTTTACTGAAGTCTCGGGCTGTGGCTCCAGTTTCAGGATCTGCTCTCTTGGCTCCGTGGCGGCGTGTTTGGGATATCTCCTGGAGCACTGGGCAGAATAATCAGCTGTGCTGGAGACACGGAGGGGGAAACATCATGACTTCCAGCAGCAGCCAAGACACAAAGATCTGGGAGAAGGAGCACCTCTCATCTCTTTTCTGGGATACGCATCCCACGTGCCCCCTTCCCGCCACCGGGCAGCTGAGAGCCAGCTAAACCCATGCCAGAAATTCCCATGGGCAGGGAATTTTCTGCAGGGAAATGATCCGTCCCAGCCAGCAGCTCCCTGGGCAGGAGAGTGATCTCAGTCAGACACATCCTACTGAGAACGTCTGGTGCTCAGGTTTATGAGGCTAAACCGACTCCAGGACCGGGAATGACGGCGAGGTTCCCTTCACGCCAGCTCTGGGTGACAAGATCCCATGTTTTTACCTTGGCTGCTTTACATATGGATATGGAATTTTGTACCCTAGTCTCCCTCCCATGCCATTACCTCTCCCAAAAGGCTGGAAGCCCTCTGAGCCCTGAATACCTGCAAAAGTTCAGCACTGGGAAAGGTTCAGCACTTTTGCGTGAGCCTCTTGCTGCCTGACTCCCACTCCAGCCTAACTTTTCCCTTCCTCCAGAAGCAGAATATTCAACAGCCTTCCCAGAAAACAGCAAGCTCCATTTGTAGTATCCAGCACATTTAGCTCCTCCTCCAATTTTCCCCTTTAAAGGTGAGGAAAACTCCTTTGAGTTTGCCTCTGGTGGGCTGTACATGGTTATTGCTGAAGGGGGGGGGGAATCAGGAGCAGGGAGTGCCCATTCCAGCATGGATGGCAATAAGTAAATCAGAAAATTTGACTTAAACCAATCCCTGTAAACCAAAAAACCACATAAAGTCCTGTAAAGGAGGAGCCCTAGATGTTTGATGCTAAGTAAGAGATGAGACCTCGGTCCTTGAAGGAGCAGGTACATCCTCTGTGAACTGTTTTGGGGTGTTTTGGGTATTACAGGAATTCCACATTTCTGGACATGAATGGATCAGCAGTGGTGTACATTAACAGGCCAATATTCCTGGCATAACAACAGCATCCAGTGGCGTATTTTTTTATTCCTGCCCTGATTCTCTGTGTTCTCTTTGATTACTTCCAATTATTTGATAAGTTCAAAATTAAGATAAAATTGGAATTGAACATTCGGGTGTGGGAACTGCCAAAATATCTCTTCTGCCACCATTACTCTGAAACTCTAAACTGACAAAAAAATAGTCACAGTGCCCCACACGTATTTTACTCCAGAAAAATCCAGAGTTCCCATTGTGTTCCTTCCAGCCAACCAACCATGGCCCATCTCAGAAGAAACCAAAAGGAAACATTTCTTCTACCAATTTCCAGTAGCTCTGTAAGGCCCAAAGCAGACAAATTTCCCTGGATGAGCATTGTAGCTTCACTCCCAACACCACCAGCAGTGCTTGGATGGCAGTAAGATGCCTGAATTATCCCAGCCTGATGCAGGACTCCTTCCACCAAGAGATGGGGTAGAAGCTGCTCCATGGATGTGTTGACAGAACCAACCCCTCCGTGTGCAGGTTTGTCCTCACCGCTCTCGCGAAAGATCCTGACTTTGAGGCTGACAAAAAGTCACCACCCACCCCCTTCAAAGGGAGCAAATGCTCTGATCTTCCAAAAGTTTTCCCCAGGGTTGCTTCCATCAGAAGATAAGTTTTGCAGGATCTAAGGTGTAAGTTTTGGAGTGGGCTCGGTGTGCCAGAAAAGCAAGGCAAGGTCACTAAGAAAGAACAGGAAGCCGTCTGGAAATAGCGCGAGCTCCAAGGCGTTCGAGTAGTAACGAGGCACAAAATGTTCAGTCTGGTCTTTTACCACTGACTGTACCCAGCTGCAGCTTCCTAAGATGAATAATTCCTGTCATCCCAGAATCCAGACAGAGGCGGACACCTGGTATCGCTGGGCTTTTCAAGTTCCTCTTGAAAGGGACGCGGGCTGTGAGGGACGGGCGTGCTGCGGAACAACGGCACAAAAATGAGCAGAGGGAGCCCCTCCACAGCATCTGCTGCAGGAAGACAGCACAGAGCAGACAGGCCCAGGAATCGAGCTGGGATATCAGGGATGGGATGGAAATTGGCCCTTCCAGAGCCCAAGGCAAGCAGGTGCTTTGCAGGAGCCATGGTGCTGCCGGCAGCGTCCCTGAGGACATGGGGAAGGTGCCACAGGGGATCAGCAGATGACACCAACCCTAGCAGCAAAACTGAAACATGCCCAGCTTTCCCTGCTGAACAGGAATCAACATGGAATCAGCATGGAGAGGCCACCAAAGAGAAGCACTGGGCACTGGCACTGGGCACTATGGTGAGAGCAGCCCCACTAAAGGACAATGTGATTGGAATGGGTTGGGTTGGGTTGGATTGGGTTGGGTTAAGTTGGGCTGGGAGGTATCCTAAAGATTATCCAGTTCCACTCCCTGCCATGGGCAGGGACACCTTCACCACAGCCCCATCCAGCCTGACCTTGAGCAGCTCCAGGGGTATCCTGCAGGCAAACCTGCCATTCCATGGGCAGTGGCTCCACATGAAAGCAAGGAGCAGTTTCTCCCCTCAGCATCAGCATGACAACTATCAAGTCTAGACATCTTTGGGAAAGAATTACATTTCTTTACAACACAGCAAAATCTGTCTGGAAGATTTCCTGCAAGATTTTCACTCCCTGAAACCAAAGGAATGGCCCGGGAGTTTCATCCCGTGTCTCTGAACAAGAGGCTGATCCCTCGGATGTGTTACTATCTCTCACTCATCGTAGGAATTCATTCTGTCAAGGGAAAAAGAACAATTTCAGGATCACTGCACAGAAAACATCCTCACAAAGCTTCTTTCCCTGCTGCTGCTTCCCTGTCCATCCTGTCTGTGCTGGACACACATCCCAGCACTCCCTGTGCTAGGGATGCACACAGTCCTTTCTCAGAGGGTGGGAAAACTGGGAATGGGATTGCACAGCCACAGGTGAGGACTTCAGGCCCACAAGGAGCTGGGAGGCTCAGCTGGGAGGCTCAGCTGCCTCCCTGTGCTCTCATCCCACCACCAACGTGCGTCAGCATCCCTGAGAAGTTTCCTGTGGCTGTGGCTGTAAAACAGCCGGAGCTGGGAAGAGCCCTGCTCCAATCTGGGACACAGCACATGAAGCACATTCCCCACGACGTCCTTCCCTCCCTCCCTCCCTGTGAGCTCACAGCACCCGAGGCGCCTCTGGCCCTGCCAAAGCGCCCATCCTGCGCCTCCTCCATCCAGCCCTTGACCAGAAGGGCAAAAGGAAAAGCTTTTGGTAACTTCCAGCTGATCTTGGCTGGGAATGAGTGACTCACAAAGGAAAAAATTCCCTGCCTGCTCCTCCGCGACCAAAGGTCAGGCAAAGCTCTCAGCGGGACCTGCGGAGAGGCTTTCCACCGTCTCACCCGAGAGCCAGACCCCTTATTCCATCTTGGTTTTGCTCAGGAAGGCAGATTTGAAGGCCATAAATATTGTCCCACATCTGGTGAATGCATGGAGGAGTGGAAAATCCACCTGGCTGAAAGTGAGTGGCTACTGAAGAGAGGAGCCGCCGTGGGTGCCTCCAGCCTCCGGCCTCTCCCTCAGTTCTTTCTGGAGGCAGGCCTGGGCAATCTGCAGAGCTGCTCTGCAGCGGTGATAGAAACAGCCTGCCCTGCTCTGTGCAGTGAAGCCTTCTAAAGGCTTGGCTTATTTTCTCCAAACATGTCAGGGTTTTCACAGAATCGCCCAGAACGCTTTGAGTTGGGAGGGACCTCAAAGCTCAGCCCATTCCAACCCCCTGCTGTGAGCAGGGATATCTCCCACTGGAGCAGCTTGCTCCAAGCCCCGTGCCTCATCACTAATTTCTTCCTAATACCCGATCTAAACTTACTCTGTTTCAGTTCAAAGCCATTCCCCCCTTCTTCCATCTCTCTCTCCATGCCTCTGTTTTCTCCCACTCCTCCCCTGTGCCAAGCTCTGTGTCCATTATAGAGCCCTTCCACAAATATTGTTTCATTCATTTCCTGGCTCTCTCCACCTTGCACCATCTTGGGGAATCTGGCACTTTTATGTGAAGGCCAAAACACAATGTCTATAAAAGCAAGGACTGGGACACGCTGGGGAAAGGATCACATGTTCAGGCAGTCATCGCCTTCTCCTCCTGCACTGGGTCAGATGATTAAAACTGAGCTGATGGAAGCAATTCCAAGCTCTGGAAAAAGCCAAAACTTCAGCTCTCCATAGGAAAAAGTTATCTACTGGGATAGAAAAACAGGCAATCATGCCAGCATTTTCCAGGCCAAACTTCACTCACTGAAGTGTTCCTCACATTCCTGCTTTGTTTGGGGGATGGCACGGAGGGGTGCTCAGCCCTACTCAGTTCCTGTCAAGTCAGACCAGTTCCTCTGTTCCCACCAACACCATGGCAGTAAAAGAAATAAAACAACCCCAAAGCATGACTACTCCTGTACTAGCAAAGGAGTCAACACTGGAAACAAAGGAGCTGTTTGAAAGCTTCATCAGCTGGGAGAGCTGGGGGTGCTCACCTGGAGAGGAGAAGGCTCCAGGGAGAGCTCAGAGCCCTTTCAGGGCCTAAAGGGGCTCCAGGAGAGCTGCAGAGGGACTGGGGACAAGGCATGGAGGGACAGGACACAGAGAATGGCTCCCACTGCCAGAGGGCAGGGATGGATGGGATATTGGGAATTAGGAATTGTTCCCTGGCAGGGTGGGCAGGCCCTGGCACAGGTGCCCAGATCTGGCAGCTGTGGCTGCCCCTGGATCCCTGGCAGTACCCAAGGTCAGGCTGGACATTGGGGCTTGGAGCCACATGGGACAGTGGGAGGTGTCCCTGCCATGGCAGGAGGTTGGAATTAAATGATCCTTAGGGTCCCTGCCAACCCAAATCTTTCAGGGTTTTTATGAAATAAATGCTTTGCACTGATTGATTAAAATGGTGGATGCCAGGCTATAGGGGAAAAAGCCAAAGTAATCAATTCTAGACAGCACGATATACACAGAACAGAGTAAATGCAGAAATTCTTTCCCCTTCACTGAAGCAGTTTCCAAAGCAATTCTGGGTTTAACATTATCACAGAATCACAGAATGGTTTGGGTTGGGAGGGACCTCAAAGCTCACCCCATTCCCAACCCCTGCCATGGGGTGTTCATGCCTGTGTGCACATGGGATTAAAAAAAAAAAAAAACAAACCAAAAAAACAAATAAATTTCTCCAAAAACACTTCTGCATCTTTACTCAGGACTGTTTCTATATCAAACTGCACAGCTCCAGTGCTTCACTTGCAGAAGATAAATGGGTTTTCTTTGCTTTAACATCCCCGCCCTGCTTTCTTCATGAGCTGGCCAGCTCTAAGTCCAAATTTAAAGTTATATATTTTAATTTTCTGGGCAAAATAATTGCTTCCCTGCACTCACAGACAGTAGACTTAACACAGTTGCCAGTTCTAAGAGTCACCTAAATGTGGCCTGACTCTGGCACCTAGAGACAAGCAGGATGTTTTCCCAGAGAAAATGCACCACCATCACACACTGGGGTAGTGTGTGAGGGGGACATTTTCTTTGTGAGGCATCACAGGGCTTATTTCAATGAGGGGCTGTTTGATTTTTAAAGCAACTCTGGTCCCACTGACACACTCACTACCCTCAGAGATCACCTTGCAGGCCACCCTTTGGTACAGGATTATACCATCCCTATTTTAAGGCTCTGATTTAGCCAAGCTTACACACAAGATGAAGAACTTCATTACCTAAAGGGCTGGATACACTGTGGCATCTCAAAATTCGAGCTCAGCTTCCTCCTTAGAGAGATTTTGAGCAGAGTCAGTCAAAGCTTTGACATAAATGAGAGCAAATATGTTCCTATCACCACTGCTTTGAGCTTGGCCATTAAATGGGAACAAGCATGTCTGATTTTTCATAGACAAATAACTACAGGCATGGACAATTACAAGGGAATAATGGAAATATTTGTCACAGGAATTCCCCATTCTTCCCCCACCTCAAGTGCTTGTGCCGGCCGTGGGCAAATGTGCAGCCACAGAAACATGGGGATATGTAAATGTTCCACACACACACCCAGAGATGCACACATTGTACATCCATATATAAATATATTCACACCCAGGCACTCCTCACCTCTGCCCTGGCCACAGCACAGAGGACTCACCAAGGCACAGGGATGTTTGCTATTAATCCAGCTTCAAACAGGGACACTTCTCACAAAGCCCAGCTCCTTTCTGTACTAAGAAGTCTGTAAATAACACCCCATTAACTTTTAATCCCATCTTCCCCACTCTGACATGCATCTTGTATTGAAATGAAAGTTATATAAGGTTGAATCGAGGTTGCTTTTTAATATTACATTAAGGCTATTTACCATGTGCAGCACTAATCCCCCTTTGAAAAAAGGAGCCTATTACCAATTCGGAAAGCTTACGTTGCCATAGCAATAGTCCAGCACTGGGAAATATTTATATAATGTCTCATGTTTTCACTTGCAACAGCCATCTTCCACACTGGACTGCCCACTGACCCTGCCTGGTGTTTCCTCCCTGTCCCACGCAGGGCACAGCACCTGCCTGGTACCTAACTCCCAAAATCTGAGCGTGTCCAGACCCACCTGCAGGCAGTGCCCCTGCACTCCCTGCTCCTGCAGCCCCACCACGGCCCACACGCTCAGCCTGCAGCTTGTGCTGATGGCAAACATCCAACAAGAAGTTCCTGTGCCACCACTCCCAAAATGTGTGAGCACAGGAGCAGGTAACCTCCTGCTAGGGTCAAATCCATTGAGGCATTTTCTGTGTCCAGGGAAGGGAACGGAGCTAGGAAGGGGCTTGTCCTGGATTGCCAAGCAAATTGTATTCTATTTGCCATCCGGATGGCAGCTGTCTTCTGTTAAATGGGCAGTTTTCCTTATCTCTTCCACAACCAATCCTCCCTCTGGGGAGACATCTGCTGATAACAGCTATGGAATGTCACTGCATGCCTGATAAGAACTACAGTATCCCATTGGGAGATGGGAGCCCAGAGGGAGGAGCCAAGCATTGCTACCTGGATATAATCTGGAGATTCTGGAACACCAGCACAGCTTCTGCACTGGATTTCCAGAGGAACAGCAGCTGCCTCTTCCACTGGATCTTCAGAGGTTGATTGCACCTTTCTACAGGATCCCTGCTCCAGCAGAGCCACCCCTGACACTGCAGGAGGGCTGCAGCCACAATTCCAACTGGACTGCTGCCAACACCCTCACCCACAGGGTGTGAGGTTGTGTTCTGACTCTGTCAGTGTTGTTTTGTATTGCTGCATCATTTATTTTATCGTTTTATTTTCTTCCCTACTAAAGAACTGTTATTCTTGCTCCCATATTTTGCCTGAGAGCCCCTTAATTTCAAATTTATAACAATTCGGAGGGAGGGGATTTATATTTTTCCATTTCAGGGGAGGCTCCTGCCTTCCTTAGCAGACACTTGGCTTTTCAAACCTAGACAGGGCTGCAGTCCTGTGATGGTGTTCACAGGGGTCCCAGGATGAGGGAAGTGACAAGGATCTGACTCCATGTTTCAGAAGGCTTGATTTATTATTTTATGATATATATTACATTAAAAATATACTAAAAGAATAGAAGAAAGGATTTCATCAGAAGGCTGGCTAAGAATAGAATAGGAAAGAATGATAACAAAGGCTTGTGGCTCAGACTCTCTGTCTGAGCCAGCTGGGCTGTGATTGGCCATTAATTAGAAACAACCAACATGGGCCAATCACAGATGCACCTGTTGCATTCCACAGCAGCAGATAATCATGTTTACATTTTGTTCCTGAGGCCTCTCAGCTTCTCAGGAGAAAAAATCCTAAGGAAAGGATTTTCCATAAAAGATGTCTGCGACACAGCCCCAAGAGAGGCTGAGGGAGCAGGGAAAGGGGCTCAGCCTGGAGAAAAGAAGGCTCAGGGTGACCTTCTGGCACCCTGAGAGGAGGGTGGAGAGCAAGGACAAGAGGAAACAGCCTCGAGCCATGCCAGGGAAAGTTTAGACTGGAGATCAGGGACAACATCTTCCCTGAAACAGTGGCCAGCTGTTGGAACAGGTTCCCCAGGGCAGTGGTAGACTCACCACACCTGGAATTGCTCAGAAGTTGTGTGGGACGCAGCGCCTGGAGACCGTGATGGCACTGCTGGGTTGGTGGTTGGAATGGATGATCCAGGAATGCCTTTCCAACCTCAACAATCCCCCAATCCCCTCGTCCCCGACCCCCCTTACCTTGATGTGCTCGTGCAGCTGCGCCTCGTGCTGCCGCGAGAGCTGCTCGTGCTGCCGCTGGAACTCTGCGATCAGGATCTGCCTCTGGATCTGCTGCTTCTGCTTGAGGGCCAGCAGCTCCTGCTGCAGCTGCTGCTCCCGCAGCGTGGGCTCCGTCACCGGCATGGAGAACTGGTGGTCCAGCCGCAGGTCCATGGGCACCGAGCTGGGCGCCACTTGCAAGGGCAGGGCTGTGCTCACGTCAACTGCGGGGAGAGCACGAGAGCGGGGTCAGCGTGCTCCTCATCCAGCAAAGGATGGAGCAACCGTGGCCTGCATCAAGAGCAGCACCATAAAATTCACACCATTACCTTAGGGGGAACCAGGGACTACAGGAATTCAGGGATCAACAGGTTTTCCACCAGGCAGCACCTCCTATAAACCTGTGTGTTTGCGACAAGCAAAGAGCATCGTGTGTGACCCATCCGTGCCTCCCAAACACACACAGCTCTGTTCCACTCATCCAGCAACCACTGGAAATGAGGAGGATAAAGAGTAATCTGAGACTTCACAGAAAGGATTAATCCTGACTTGTCATGGATGAACTGATGGACTGCCGTGCTCAGGAACATGAGACTCTCCCTTTAAGAAACTCATGCAAAAACCACGATGTGTTGTTGTATAATAAATCCCAAACTGGTTTGCCTTGGGAGGGACCTCAAAGCTCCTCCAGTGTCACCCCTGCCATGGGCAGGGACACCTTCCACTGTCCCAGGCTGCTCCAAGCCCCATCCAGCCTGGCCTTGGACACTTCCAGGGATCCAGGGGCAGCCACAACTGCTCTGGGCACCCTGGGCCAGGGCCTGCCCACCCTGCCAGGGAACAATTCCTTCCCAATATCCCACCTATCCTTGCCCTCTGGCAGTGACAAGCCACAACCCCCCTTTTGCAATCACTGAACACAGCTTGTTTCTCCTAAAAAAAAAATAAATTACTGCCACGCCATGAATGACTAAAAATCTTCTGAATTCCACCTGAGTGACAGTTCTGCCTTTCACGGGTATTCTGTATTAGCAACATTTGCTCACTCTCTCTCTCTCTCTCTCTCTCTCTCTCTAGTCTCCGGGGCAATCCCTCAATAACTCTGCTGAGAGCTTTGAATGAACATCATTTACAGGATAACAAAGGCTAATCCCTCAGAAACACTGAGCTTCAGCAAAACTGGAAAATAAAAATGGGGATTTTTTTTTCTCCATATCCTCTGTCAGGACATTAATTTTATCCATCCCAGGGAGACAGTTTTCATAGGGTTTTTCTTCCCAAATATTCTCATGGAGCAGAGGTCCAGGAGCATGTTCACCCCTCCCTGCATCCAGCTCAGCCAGGGAGGAGGAGGAGGAGACTTTCTTTTTTTGATGGAAACATTTTCGGCAAAAGGTCACATTACTGGAAGTGTTGCTATTTTTCAACCCACAGGCTCTTCCCTCCACTTCCCTATTGTTTTCCTTCCTGTGGCCTTTTCTCTGCTCCCCTCTCTCCCCAGCAGGACCACAGTGAGATTCCTTGCCATGGATTGATTCCCAAGGCACAGCCAGGGATTTTGGGGAGAGCAGCACACTCTGACCCAGAGATAAGCACTCAAACTCACCTTAACACTGTGTTTGAGGTCTCTGGGGAGACCTCAGAGCCCCTGCCAGAGCCTAAAGGGGCTCCAGGAGAGCTGGAGAGGGACTGGGGACAAGGCATGGAGGGACAGGACAGGAGGGAATGGTTTTTAACTGATAGAGAGCATAGATAGATGGTATAATGGGAATTAGAATTGTTCCCTGTGAGGGTGGGCAGGCCCTGGCACAGGGTGCCCAGAGCAGCTGTGGCTGCCCCTGGATCCCTGGCAATGTCCAAGGCCAGGCTGGACAGAGCTTGGAGCCACCTGGGACTGTGGAAGGTGTCCTTGCCCATGGGGGACTGGATGGGCTTTGAGGTCCCTCCAAGCCAAACCATTCTGGGATCCCATGTGTTCCCCTTGTCCTGTCCCTCCAGGCCTTGTCCCCAGTCCCTCTCCAGCTCACCTGGAGCCCCTTCAGGCACTGGAAGGGGCTCTGAGCTCTCCCTGAGCCTTCTCCTCTCCAGGCTGAACACCCCCAACCCTCCCAAGCATGCAAAACTCAACCCAGTTTCAGGCAGAAGGAACACCCTACCACTTGTGACTGTGCCTTGAGATCCATTCCTCCCACTTTACTCCCCAAAAAAGAGCCTTAAATCCCCATCCCCTGATGGAAAACAATCCTAAGAAAACTTGCCCAGTCTCCCATTTCCCATGCAATGGGAGTCCTCCCCCCACAGCTGCAAGGATGAGGACCACAATTCCCATTCAGGGCTGCGGCAGAGGCTGCGTCATCCCTGACTCTTGGCTATTTCAGGCTCCAAAATTCCCCTCTTTGCCTTGCCGGGAGCCGCTGACCCCAGAGCCCTGGCGAGCCCCAGCCAGCCCTCCCTGCTCAATGAACACAGCCCCACAACAAAAACCTGCCTGTGCTCCAGGAGTGTTTGATGGGACACTCGAAAATTGCTTTTCTAGGCCCTGCCTCCAGAAGGCATGAGCACAATCGGAGCCGTGACGTGAGCCAAGGCACAAAGACGACATTCAGGGCTGCCATGAGAAATGCCAAAGCCATGAATTAGGAGACAAGATCCTGATTATGAATAACAAACTATCTCACGGTCTCTCCCTGCTTTTATTTCTTCCCTGTAGGAACAGAAAACCACCAATCTTTAAATTTCTTCCCCCCCCCCCCCTTGGCATATAGGGAATTATTTTTTTCCTGTGGTCAAGTTAGCCTGATTTTAATTCCATGGTCATGTTACGATGATTTTTATACTAAGTTAGAACCATTCTGCTGGTGTTTCCCTTCCCAAATAAATAAGACATGGCTGTACATCAAAGCCTGCTTGCATGCTGCACGTTAATGAAGACCTAAAGCACTTCAGTCCCCCTCAGTTGCTGGTGGAGGTTGGAAATTTGACATCTCTCAGCTTGTCTAAAACACACTGAGGGGAATAACCCAAACACAGGGAAATGAAGTGACAATCTCTGACCTGAAAGCAAAGTGAACTTTCTACAAAAAGTATTTAATCATGGAATCACAGGATGGATTGGCTTGGCAGGAGCCTTAAAGTCATCCCATTCCACACCCTGCCATGGCAGGGACACCTTCCACTAGCCCAAGTTGCTCCAAGCCCCATCCAACCTGGGCACTGCCAGGGATCCAGGGGCAGCCACAGCTGCCAGATCTGGGCACCCTGTGCCAGGGCCTGCCCATCCTCACAAGGAACAATTCCTAATTCCCAATATCCCATCCAGCCCTGCCCTCTGGCAGTGGGAGCCATTCCCTGTGTCCTGTCCCTGCATGCCTTGTCCCCAGTCCCTCTCCAGCTCTCCTGGAGCTCCTTTAGGCCCTGCCAGGGGCTCTGAGGTGTCCCTGGAGCCTTCTCCTCTCCAGGTGAGCACCCCCAGATCTCCCAGCCTGGCTCCACTGGAAAAATTAAAAACATTTCACATAAAGACATTGCATTTCACGTAAGACATTATCAGGGGACTTTGTATGTGTAGATTCTCCCACACTCCAAAATGGAAAATACCTTCTCCATAAGTCCCAAGTGTTTTGGAAGGGATTAGGGGAAGGTGACACTCTAAACCTGTGAATACACTTTTCAATAAAACTAACAGTAGTAATTGAATTTTCTTCCCCTTCTCTGTAACAGCATTTTCATGCTGGTCTTTAAAGGATGGAAATACAGGTTTGAGTCCTGAAAGCACATTAAAATGTTAAATCAAAAATTCAGTATGAGATGCACCAAACGAGTATTTAAATTCAAACCTTGTTTCAGCATAACCTTTACTTAAGGTTAATTTAAAAAATATTCACAGAATCCCAGAACCACAGAGGGGTTTTGTTGGAAGAGACCTTAAAGACCATCACATCCCAGCCCCCTGCCATGAGCAGGGACACTTTCCACTAGACACAAAACTGAAGGATTTTTATATCAAATGCTGTGGCCAAAATTACTCTTTCCTTTCTTTTTTTTTTTTTTTTTCCCTTGATCTTATACTTTTTTTTTAATTAAATTTAAGCAGCACAGAAAACTGCCTCTCACATTTGAAATCCAACATCACCTTCAAAGGGAAAGTGCAGGAAATGCTTTCCCTGAGCTCTCTCTCCCTCTGGCACAGAGCGAGTCCCGCTGAACACAAACAGCTCCTTCCCAGCTCCTCTTTCTTCAACAATTCCCTTTGGAGAAGGGAAAGATATCCCATCAACCTCCCCAAACCTGCTGCAAAACCCCGGGGAAGGAGAGTCTGCTCAAGGCTGGAGGAAGAAATCAGCTCCCAGGACACATCCCACCTGCCCATGACAGAGCAAGGCTGGAAGATTCCCAAAATCCCAAGAAAAGAGCATTCCAACCTCTTCTAGTGACTCCCCAGTGCCTGGTGCCCTCCCAAATCACTGCCCTCCAGGAATGAAATGTTCCTGGTGGTTGACACTCCCCAGCCAGGGCTTTCCAGTGCCCATGGACTCAGCTTCTCCCTCTCTCCCATCCTTTCCTGGCTGGGTTTTTTTTTTCCCAGCTAATGAGTTTGCTTTTTAATTACTGCTGTGCCAGCCGTGCCCTCGGGCCAGGCTCTGCCAGGAGCAGCACGTCAGCCTTTGAGCACCCACAAAAAGCAAACACAAAGCCAGAGGATGTGCTCAGGATCCCAAACTCCTAGCTGCTGCCATCAGATCATCCCCATCCTGCTGAACCACCCAGTGGGATGTTGAGGAAGTGTGAGCATGGATCTCCCCCTCTCAGCATTATTTCCAGCTCTTTCATCCCCAGGGAAAAGAAAAAAAATCCTGTGTTTATTCCCTGACTTTATTCCTCAGGGTTGTCCTCGGTGTCCAGCAACAGTTTTGGATTTTTAAATAATTCCCTGTGTTTTGAAAGACATTTAAACACCACGTTGCTGCTGGCAGGAATGCCTTGGGCATATGGGGAGCGTGACGCCGGCTCTGAATCCTCAAATGCTGTTCCTATAACCCATCACCCCAGTTTTCCTTCAGAACCAGCCTGCAAAGGGAGATGAACAGCTACTGCTGACTCTGAGCACAGCCAAGGGAGCACTTGAGGTAGTTTATTCTGGCAGGAAGATGTGTGCCAGTCGAGCATCACTGGATTATTGTGAATTAAATCCATCCCCCCTCCTGGCAGTGGCTGGAGTGCCGGGATCCCCTCTGACCCAGGGATCCTTTTCCAGCAGGGCTCCCCTTCCCCAAATTGCTAAAACCCCCCAAAACACAGTGAGATGGTGAGATCAGAGCTATAAATAGCACTGAGCTGCTGCAGTATCTGACTGCAGTGCTGGATAAAAGCAGTAGATTTTGTGGGGATGCGGAACGAAGCCGTGGCACAGCACCCTCGGGGCTGGCTCCATCTCCACACATCCCACCTAGAAGCACAAATTAATAGGAGAGGGGGGAACAACATGTTACCAGCTTCACTCAATTCTGAGTTTTTATTCTCTAGATAAGATTGTGCCAAGCTGGACTAGAGGAACCCCAAACTTGTCCAAGAGCAGGTGGTGGGAGCAGGTCGCAGGTCACAGGTCACGGCAGGGCAGCTCCAGGACACCAACATCGCACCAAGCATCACGTGGGGGCAGGATGAGGGCACAGTCCTACCCCTCCGTGGATCCACACCAAATTAAAAAACTATCACAGATTTATGGAATGGCCTGGGTTGGAAGGAGCCTTAAAGATCATCTGGTTCCAAACCCTTGCTGGATGGGACAGCGGGAGGAAACAGTTCCTTCTGTTTCACTCAATTCTTACCTGTGTTACCCCATTTGCATGGACTAGAATCCCAGGGAGGGTATTCTGGGCTGGAATTAGCCAACAAGCTTGAGCACCACAGCCCAGATGGGCCAAAGGCAGGTCAGCACCCAGCAGTGCTCAGGAATTTTGGGACAGCCCAGGTGGGTGGCTGCAAAGGCAGCCTGGATCCTGTCTGGGAGCACAAGCTGGGAGTAAACAGCAGCAGAGGTTTCCTACGAGCTCCACGCACGCTGCAGCTCGGCGAGGGCTGGAGTCACTCCCTGCTCAGGGAATATTTCCTGCTCTGTGAATGGGAACTGAAATTAATCATCCCATCAGCCATGGAAACACGTCGTGAGGCAGCACTCCGCAGGCAACAGATGGAGCTTTAAATGTCACTCACTCATTCATTGCAAGGAAACTTCTCCCTGATTACTATCGAGACCTGGAGACAGAAACAGGGTGCAGAATTCTGGATTTCTACATATCCAGCTCTCCTGAGCCTAATTCCTGCCCTGAACAGACCTCATTAGCATTTCTTAGGAACCTACACAGAAATTTTATTCATGACGATACGGAAGCCAAAACTTGAAGAGCAGACCACTTATCCTACTGTCTCCATCTTAGATTTAAAGCATTAAAAAATGTCTCTTCACTTGAAGAAAAAGAAAACCCACCAAGCTACATCCACAAAAGACAGAAAACAACATTTTCCAGTCACATTTTCCAGTGTTTGCAAGGAATCTCAGAATGGCTTGGCCTAGAATGGATCTCATTCCAACCCCTCTCGCCTCAGAGCAGGACATCAGAGTTTGGAAAATTATAAACTCCCATGGATAAATATCCAGGGGTATTTCCTTAATGAAAACATGGAGAGTTCAAGGCCAGCACCAAAGCCTTGATGGCACAGGCGTCTCCAACAGAGATGTCTCCAACAGATGAGCCTGTGCAGGACAGAGCAGCTCCAAAGGGAGACACTCCAGTTTCTCCACCTCCTCTTCAACCATTATCCCACTTTATCTCCTTGCTGGTTTCATCAGTGACATCTCTAACAAATAAGTGTCTTGGATGGAGCCAGAGCTTTTTGTGAAATTAAAGATAATGGAATGAAAGGAGTCAGCTTGGACTATTTCTCATTTCAAACTTCACACAATTGTGGGAAACCTTTCCTGGTAGTTTCCTTGCATGGAGTGGATAAGCAAAACCCACTTGAGTTTCCATTGAAAAAGATCCCCATCTAAATAAATAATAAAACAGGAAACAACAAAAATAAATGTACATCTCTTCTTAAAAGGCTCAGGAAGCTGTGGCTGCCCCTGGATCCCTGGAAGTGTCCAAGGCCAGGCTGGACAGGGCTTGGAGCCACCTGGGATAGTGGAAGGTGTCCCTGCCCATGACAGGGGGTGGGACTGGATGATGTTTAAAGTTCCTTCCAACCCAAATCATTCCAGGATTCTGTGATTCCTGGGAATGTAATTTCACCTGCCTCTTTGCTTCAGGCATTACCCAGCAACTGAACCTCTTTGATCCATCTGTCTTGCTTTCAGAACAGGAAACTTCTCCCCTCAGCAGATCCCCAGGACAAAATGCAGAGTTGAAGGAAGCCCAGCTGCACTTCTGTAGAGACAAACCCACATGGATTTCTCACATGCTTCTCTCTAATCTCACTCTGAGCTTCCTTCAAGGGAAAATGACACTTTGGAGAAGAGAATTAAACATGGAAGCGATGGATCAGGAGCCAGAAAGTCTCATTCTGAGATTACACATTAAAAACTTCCCATGAGAAAAACAAACCAAAAAAAACTCCACCTGGCTGGGTTGGGATGGGGGAGTTGAAGAATTCCCAGTGAAGGTGGGGTTAGACAAACAGCTGGACATTGCCACTGGTCCTCTGGAGTTTTCCCTGAAGCCTTCCAAGGGGTGAGCTCTCCAATGGCAGGAATAAAGCCAGTGATGAGCTGGTGAACCACAGCATGGTTTGGGTTCTAAAGCCCATCCCATTCCACCTTGCCATGGGTAGGGACACCTCCCACTGTCCCAGGCTGCTCCAACCCCAATGTCCAGCCTGGCCTTGGACACTTACAGGGATCCAGGGGCAGCCACAGCTGCTCTGGGCACCTTGTGCCAGGGCCTGCCTACCCCCACAGGGCAGAATTCCTTCCCAATATCCCATCCATCTCTGCCCTCCCTCAGCCTAAGGTCATTACCCTTTGCCAAAAGAGAAGGTGAAACAAAATTCTGAGGAATTTCCTGTCTCACTGTATTTCAAACAGCAAATACATGGTTCTTACTAGCAGGAGAGTGAGTACATTTGTGTCACCAACCAAGGGACTCCCAGCTGTCCAACAAGGCCCAAAATGTGCAACGCCATCTCCACCGTCATGACAAAAATAAAGCAGGAAAAGGAGCAGCTAAACAGCCAATTGTAACAGGAATGCTGTTCCACAGCTTTTGAAAACTCATAGACAGCTCAAAGGCTGCAATTTTAAGTACAAATCCAGACCATGGTGGAAGAGAAGCCCACCCAAATGGGCAAGAAGCCCACGGCTTCGTGTAGCCCCCTCTGGAAGGGCTTTACATCCAAATAATGGATATAGTCAGATACCAGCTGTGTTAGGACCAGGATCATGCTTGTTGTCCAATCAATACAATGGAGATGCACGTTAAAATACCCAAAAAAGCCTTTTAAGAGAGTGTCAAACACAGGCAGCTTCCTAGAGAAATTCAAGTAACTTCAAGCCATTCAAACCCCTGGAGAGCACAGGGAAATGGCACTAAAACACCTTTTTATTCTGGTGGGACAGGCAGGGGTTACCCGACCTGGACGCACAAACCAAAACACACACCTGGGCTAAGATTTCTCTTAAAAAACAGACATTTTCCATTTTTTTCTCCCCCAAGACCCAGCAGATGAACTGAACACATGAAAACCCAGAAAGCTGCTCCCCAAATCCTGAAGGATGAGGGGAGATGTTCCCTGCATTCCCCATGGCAGCAGTGATCAGGACTGACGACCAGGATTCCCCACGTCACGGATGGCTCTGCTCAGAGTGAGCTCCTCTCCCTTGGCATTTATCCCCAAACCACTGACACCAGGTGGCCTCTCAGACGTGGCACAAAAACTCAGTGCTGCTTCTGCTGAAAACCTGCCCAGCCTGTGGCATTTTCCTTCCAGGTGCTGCTCCTCAAACAGAGCCAGAGCCACGCAGGGATCAGCTTGAAGATGAGTTTTAACACAACAACACACCAGGTTAAACCCAGGTATGGTTGTAAAGAGTTTTGGATTATTTCTCACAAGGAATCTCACTGGGATTCTCCATCTCTACCCTGCTCTGCTGAGAGCCCACCTGCAGAGCTGCCTCCAGCTGTGGAACCCCCAGCATAAGAAGGATGTGAAGCTGCTGGAACAAGCCCAGAGGGTGTCAAAGGATGGAGCCAGGCTGGGAGAGCTGGGCATGTTCACCTGGAGAAGAGAAGGCTCCAGAGAGACCCCTGAGCCCCTTCCAGAGGTGGAGAGGGACTGGGGACAAGGCACAGAGGGACAGGACACAGGGAATGGCTTCCCACTGCCAGAGGGCAGGGATGGATGAAATTCCTGGCTGGGGGCAGTAAGGCCCTGGCACAGGTGCCCAGAGCAGCTGGGGCTGCCCCTGGATGCCTGGCAGTGCCCAAGGCCAGGCTGGACACTGGGGCTTGGAGCAGCCTGGGACAGTGGAAGTGGGGTGGCACTGGATGAGCTTTAAGGTTCCTTCCAACCCAAACCATTCTGTGATTCTGTGATTCTCTAAATGCTGTTTTTCAACTCAATTTAAACTTGCCTTCCTAAGGAACAAACACCTCCATGAATGAACACAGAGAGCAGCTTAATTTTGTCCCTGGGAGCTTCTAGACTGAAACCTCACATTTCTTTCATGAAAAGCTCTGAGCTGGGTGGTCTCCTGCTGAGCATGGTGAGCAGCTTCCCACACCACAACACACCTACACTGCACCTACTACAGCCCCAGCAAGAGGGGAGCAGGTCCTCCCTCAGAAATTCTGATAAATTCTGGATTATCTTGCTTAAAATTGCAACTTCAGCTGCAAAACTTGGACCTAATACAGGGTTTAGGGATTCTAGCAAATTAAATGGTGGCTGCCTCTTTCAGTAGGAGGCTACAACTCTGCTCCAGCTACGTTCAGGCACCAAACTTCCCTGCCAAGGAGTCGACTGCAGCCTGATCCTTCCACAAAAAGAAACAGGATGCTGTGAGAAGCCTGAAGGTGAGAGACATAAAATATCTATATAAGGATGGAGCTCCTATACATACCCAAAATAACAGTGAGTCACTTTTCAGAGCACTGGGAGAAGATAAAAGACTCGGGAAAGGAGCTGAAGAGGGTTCAGGGATTCAGCTGAGCGAGGCTTAGGAGGACACCACGGACAAAAGGCACTTGGGAAGTTGGAGACAGAGATGAAAAGGACATCCAGGCAGCAGCTGAGGAACAGCTGCAGGAGGCAAGCTGAAGAGGAAGGCTTTTAAAAGCAAGTCTAAGGAGGTGAAATTGATTCAGTGAGAGAGAGATGGCAATGGCTTGTCTGCTGCCTCCCTGAAGTACTACACACTCTGGGTATTAGCAAGAAATGATGGAAATGGGACATCCAGGTTCGCTTCAGCATTCCTGGCCACAACACTGTGTAAAGAAGCTCCAAAGAATACAGATAATCACCACCAGAACCTTCTGTAGGTAAAACTTCTGCTTGATACACAGCTAATCCCTTCTCCACTGAGCAAACCACACCTTACATTAACTGTATTTGATTTTCAGGGCACTTTAATGAAGCTCTGCACTCTGCAGGGTCATCCCTCAGGTTGAGGAGCCCATTCCTCCAAAAGACTATAGAAACAAGTCATTCTTCTGGGGAAAGCCAGACCAGCTGAAATATTCATAGAACAGAACACCATGAGTGAAAACACTGCCCAGAGCAGCTGCCCCATCCCTGGAAGTGTCCAAGGTTGGACGGGGCTTGTCCCATGGGCAGGGGACACCTTGCACTAGCCCAGGCTGCTGTATCCATATTTTCTAGGTGAACCCCAGGCTATGCATCTCCCAAAGTTCCAAAAGCCCACAGGACGTGATGCCTATGAAAGCCCCTCTGCTTTCCCAGCTGATCAACCCAAGGAGCCAACACAGG
The DNA here is from genome assembly GCF_012460135.2 of Molothrus ater. Classification (NCBI taxonomy): domain Eukaryota; kingdom Metazoa; phylum Chordata; class Aves; order Passeriformes; family Icteridae; genus Molothrus; species Molothrus ater. The sequence goes on from NC_050484.2 coordinate 1,962,730, forward strand.
AACAGCATTTCCAAAATGCCATTATTACCATTTTTTTGCATATAGAAAGGTCTTGAAAAGAGATGGATTCCTGCACACATCTGTGTCAGACCACCCCTCTCAACAAGGGAGATAAGGAGCCAAACTCCAAGCATGTTCAATCCTACATCAGTGTTTCCAGCCCAAAATAAAGCTGCCTTCAATCACCACAGCCTAATCCTCCCCTGATTTCTCCTGTTTCCATTCCCATGTTTCCACTTCACAGCTGATTTGCCTCAAGTTTCCTTCTCCCAGGGCAGTGGCCTTGAACTGCAGAGCCCTGCCTTGGCGGGGACCGTGAGACAGCCCCAGCTCCTGGCCACAGATCCCAAGCCCTGGAGATTTCCTAAGGACCTCACTGTCCCTGCATGAGGTGCTCGAGGTCCAGAAGTGATGCTTGAAAAATGAGGGAGCTGTCAAAGCTGCAGGAGCTGGACACTGAGGGGCTGGAGCGTGTCCATGGAAGGGAACAGAGCTGGGAAGGGAATGGAGCCCCAGGAGGGGCTGAGGGAGCTGGGCAGGGGCTCAGCCTGGAGCAAAGGAGGCTCAGGGGGCCCTTGTGGCTCTGCACAGCTCCTGACAGGAGGGGACAGCCGGGGGGTCGGGCTGTGCTCCAGGGAACAGGGACAGGAGCAGAGGGAACGGCCTCAGGCTGGGCCAGGGGAGGAACCAGGAGAACTTTCTTCCCTGAAATGGTGGGCAGGCTTTGGAATGGGCTGCCCAGGGCAGTGGTGGAGCCACCACCCCTGGAAGCGTTCAAAAGGCGCATGGATGTGGCACTTGGGGACATGATTTAGTGGTGGCAGTGCTGGGGAAGCAGGTGGACTCAGAAGGTCTCTTCCAGTTTTAGTGGTTCTGTAATTCTGTGCTGTGTGAGGATGGATCTATGAGATACCAAGAGAAAGGAAGTTGGGGCAATTTTCAGAGGAAAATAACACAAGCTGTCCAGAGCAGTGCTGCTGGCCACAAGACACTGAGACATTCACATCAGCAGAGGCAGTTTCACATAGTAACTTGTTTTACAGCTCCAACAGAACCAGACAAACCCAAGCAAACCAAGTCCCAAGGAGGAAGAAACAAGAGGCTGAAGCACATTACAGTCACTTTGATCACCAGTGTGTTTTTAGAGGATGCAAAATTCACTCCTGACCTCACCCAAACTTTGACTTCCCCGTACGATCATCACTCTGTCAGAAATGCCATCTCGGTATTTTTAGGTGACAGTACATTTGTTTGTACTGTACATTTCTGGTGAGAAAACTTGTTATGTTTTGTAGGTCACTTGGTTTTACCATCTGCCTTGATTTCTGCTCAAGGAAAGCGTTGTTTCTGAAATCCTCAGCGCTGCACACGAACTGGGAGACGTCGGAACCAGCAGCAGCTTGGTTTTGTATCATCCCAGTGGAAATACAGAATACTCCTGGATAATGGGAAAAGGATCAGCAAAAGCTTGGGGGTGGTCAGTGGGAAGCCATTCCCCCTTGTCCTGTCACTCAGTGTCCTTGTAAAAAGTCCCTCTCCAGCTCTCCTGCAGGCCCAAAAGTTTGGAAATATTCTACAATGACCTTAATAAAAAATAAAAAAGACACGAAGAATTATTGGTAAATGAAACTTGAGGTGGGAGAGATCCTTCACTGCAAGGCCTCTCCTCCCACTGCCAGCCCATCTCAGATGCCTGAAGGAGCTTTACCACACTGACAGTGACAAAGTAAAGCACTGTGACAACCAGCTGATCCTTGGGAAGGCAAACACAAAATTATTCAGTCAGGTCTTGGAATTCTGTAGCGGATTTGTCCTTGTTTTGACCATAATCTCACAAGTGATGCCAGCAGCAAACCCATCTGGCGCGTGTAAGACTAAATATCTGCTGCTCGTGGAGATCAGCCTCTCAAAATTAGCATTTCTGCCGAGATCTGGTTTGCAGTGGCTTAAAGAATAAACAAGTTCAGCTTCCTGTAAAATGCTGCACTCCTTCAGACTGCTTTGCCCAGGGAGTCTGGATTTGTTGACAGGTAAAGGAGAACCTGGAGTGATGCACTGCAAAGAATCATGGAATGGTTTGGGTTGGAAAGGAAACCTGTCCTCAATACCTGCCATACCCACCCAGAGATGCACAGCTCAGGATTTCAGATGTAAAGCAGCATTTGGGTAGAAACTAGCATAACATTTAATTTCAAGGTGTAAATGGCACCCTGAATTACGTAACAGCTCCTCAGAAGCTGAAATTCTCATCCTGTGCAAGAACATCTTTTGTGGGATAAAGAGTAAAGTGCATTCTAAACTGCACAAAAACCTCATATCCACCATGCTCCAGGACTCAAACCCTAGCTAAAAGTTTGAGATTCATGTCTCAAACCCTAGCTAAAGCTGCTTTGAAATGACTAGAATTTGTCTTAATATTATGGTGATTTTTAAATCACCTGTAACTTTCATTTGTCTGTCACCTCATGCACCTTACTTAAAAAGTCATTTTTCTCTTGTGGAACAGAACTCTGGTGTAGTTCCTGCACCAGCATCCTGACCAGCAGCAGGAACTTTGTTAGAACACGTAGCCAAATCTCTGCATTGAAGCCCAAACGATTTCCAAATAACACTGAAGAAATAATGAAACTAAAACACAAAGGAGAAGCATACAGACAACGTGGAATAGTATACACTGTTAAGCCTTTTGGCAAAAGTCCATGAATATTTGAGTATATGAGTATTTACAAGCTGCAGGAACTTGGTGGGGCTCAGTGATGTACAGAGACAAGCTGCCAAGTAACTGCATTTTCCACTTCTCTGCTGCAAGGAGCCTTTTCCAACCCAGCAAACAGCAGCACCATTCCAAAGCTCCCCCTCTGTGCCCAGGAATGCAATTTCTGCAGGAACTAAAGAGAAAACAGAGATTATCCAACAAATATGGGGGGTTTGGGATATGAGTAAACCCCACATTATTGACCCTGACAGTGAAAAGCTGGCACCTGTGAGTATTTGGGAAAGGGAGGGGGGAATGGGGTCTTGAATGACTGAAATCCCCTTCAGGGTGGATTAATGCACATGTTCCTGTTGCATACAGGTAGAGATATGAAAAAAAAAGGCCTTATAAAATATGGTTTAGGCCCTGCTACTCCAGCTAAGCTAGCAGTTAGCTTGTGACTGCCCTGTGGAAAACCATAAGAATGAAAGCAGTTAGCACAACAAGCTATTCTGGTAAGAGAACCATTTGCACCTGTAATAAACAAGAAAAGTGTCCCATGGGAATCAGTGAACAAAATATGTGAACTAACCAAAACTAGAGAGATTTGACAGACACACCCTGGCCATTTACAGACCAATAAACTGAGTGTCAGTGCATTGTTAGCCAGTTAGGTCTAACACAGTGCCTTCTGATATTTCCTATAAATATCAGCTTTGTGAATAAAGAATTGGCTTTTCTGCATGAAGAAACTGAAGATGAATGAATGAACAAAATGAGAATGAGAATGAAGAAGCTGCTCTACTGCAGCATGTTCCCAAAGCAAGAGGAAGAGGAGTGCTCCTGGTGGCTCCCCAATGCCCTGCAGCACAGGCAGAGGGGGAGCAGCTCCTCAGGGACACGCTGCACATGGAATCAGATGAAGTTTCCTGGCTGCTCACCCAGGACACCTGATACTCGTGTCAACACAGCCAGCACCTTCCCTGTGTCACTCCCATCCCTGATCAGCCTTGGGACAGGGCCAGGTCGTGTGTCCAGAGCCCAAACAGAAGTCAAACCTTTCCCTGCCCTGCCATCCTGGAAAGGAAACTCCAGAAAATTCTAGAATTTCCTTCTCTGCAATTTTAAGGATTACTCCATGCCAGCGTGGGGTCACCAAGGTAAAGTCCTCAAGGTCCCAAAAGATATTTTTTTTAATTTTAAATCTATTTACTTATTTTTTAGTACCAGCCTTTCCTTCTGCCTTTTTCACAGTGTTATCTCCTAACCCAATGGGCTTTGAACTCCTGAGGCTTTAGAGACTTTGTTACAGGGATGGGGGAGAGGGATCTGAGTTTTGTTTAGCATTAATTCAAGACATGATAAATCCCTGGGACAGGGATTATACAAGCATAATACAAATATATATACATATCTGTACATATATAAGTATATACAAATCCCTGTATCAGGGATTTACATAGAATGTGGAAGGAATTTTATTTTTTCCATCTATAAAAAAGTTTGGTACCTCCAAACATGGTAGGGTGTGGTTAGGGGTATTTTTTTGATAATATTCCAGTTGTACTTTGCCAGCACAACACTTGGATTTGCCCTCCCTTTGGTTGAAGGTCAGGCCTGGTGTTTCCCAGAAGGAAAAGCTGGCAGCTTTTCAGATCCTACAGACTATCAAAAGGCAGGACAGGGAGACAAGGAGCCGTTCCCTCTGGAACATCTGAGCTGGCTTTGAAGCCCAAAACATGATTTGTGAGGTTAAATGCACTCACACATACACAGTTCCACTGGAGTGGCAGCCTGGACACCATGGCCTGGCTGAGCTCCAGGGACAGAGCTGGGAGCTGCTCCCAAGACCCTGATCCCACTATAAAGCCATTAAGCAGAAGGAAGGGCAGGGTCAGATGGGATACTGGGGAGAAAATCCTCTCTGGGAGGGTGGGGAGGGGCTGGGATGGAATTCCCAGAGAATCTCTGTCTGCCCCTGGATCTCTGGCAGTGCCCAAGGGTTGGACTTTGGGGCTTGGAGCAGCCTGGGATAGAGGAAGGTGTCCCTGCCCATGGCAGGGGTGGCATGGGATGAGCTTTGAGATCCCTCCCAACCCAAAGGCTCCTGGGATGCTGTGACTCCTGAATCCTGCAGGGATCCATCCACTCAGAGTGCTGCTAGATGCTGGGATTCCTGAATCCTGCAGGGATCCATCCACTCAGAGTGCTGCTGGATGCTGGGATTCCTGAGTCCTGCAGGGATCCACTCAGAGTGCTGCTGGATGCTGGGATTCCTGAGTCCTGCAGGGATCCATCCACTCAGAGTGCTGCTGGATGCTGTGACTCCTGAATCCTGCAGGGATCCATCCACTCAGAGTGCTGCTGGATGCTGGGATTCCTGAATCCTGCAGGGATCCATCCACTCAGAGTGCTGCTGGATGCTGTGACTCCTGAATCCTGCAGGGATCCATCCACTCAGAGTGCTGCTGGATGCTGGGATTCCTGAATCCTGCAGGGATCCACTCAGAGTGCTGCTGGATGCTGTGACTCCTGAATCCTGCAGGGATCCATCCACTCAGAGTGCTGCTGGATGCTGGGATTCCTGAATCCTGCAGGGATCCATCCACTCAGAGTGCTGCTGGATGCTGGGATTCCTGAGTCCTGCAGGGCTCCATCCACTCAGAGTGCTGCTGGATGCTGTGACTCTTGAATCCTGCAGGGATCCATCCACTCAGAGTGCTGCTGGATGCTGTGACTCTTGAATCCTGCAGGGATCCATCCACTCAGAGTGCTGCTGGATGCTGGGATTCCTGAGTCCTGCAGGGCTCCATCCACTCACAGTGCTGCTGGATGCTGGGATTCCTGAATCCTGCAGGGATCCATCCACTCAGAGTGCTGCTGGATGCTGGGATTCCTGAATCCTGCAGGGATCCATCCACTCAGAGTGCTGCTGGATGCTTTGATTCCTGAATCCTGCAGGGATCCATCCACTCAGAGTGCTGCTGGATGCTGGGATTCCTGAATCCTGCAGGGATCCATCCACTCAGAGTGCTGCTGGATGCTGGGATTCCTGAGTCCTGCAGGGATCCATCCACTCAGAGTGCTGCTGGATGCTGGGATTCCTGAGTCCTGCAGGGATCCATCCACTCAGAGTGCTGCTGGATGCTGGGATTCCTGAATCCTGCAGGGATCCACTCAGAGTGCTGCTGGATGCTGTGACTCCTGAGTCCTGCAGGGACCCACTCAAGGTGCTGCTGGAGCTCAGGGCTCAGCCAGCCACCTTGGTGAAGGGAACCAGCCCAGTGTGTAAGGGAACTCCTGCCACTCTCTGAGCTGAGTTTTACCAGCAATACCCCTCAGATGCACCCTAATGGCACCCCAAGGCAGGTGCCCCTAAGTGACAGGCACAGCAGCTCCCAGGACTGCCTGCTGGGCACGGGCAGGAGCTGGCTGCCCTCCCTTTGCCCCTCAGTGCGTCACAAACACCTTCCCAAAGCTGCTGCTGAGCCCCAGGGCCCCTCCCAGCCCCTCCTGCCAGCAGGGAACAAACAGAAATCCCCTCTGCTTGTCACAGGAGGGGCTCAGAAAGGGAGGGACAGACAAACCGCTACCTGTGCCTGGCCGGATCTGTGTCATCCCAGTCCCACCACTCCCTGGCCTCCAACACCTCAAACACCTCCAACTCTGCCCCATCAATATTTTAAAATATACATTATTGCAACCTCTGTTTTTTGAAAAAAAAAATTGTAGCAATTTACTTCATCTGAGGAACAATTTGCACACAGGCAGCAGGTGACTGTCCTCAGTGAAAATAAAAAGCTTCCCATATGTCACTTAAGCAGGACACCTCAGGATCTTCAAGAGCTTCATTAACATCATTAGGTGTGACTGCCTACAAGCAGGATTATATATGGATCAAAAAAGGCAAGTTTTAATTAAATTTCACTGGTTATTCAGTGCAACTTGGAGAAGTCCTATAGTAACTGGGAGTTCTTCTCTCCAATGGAAAAGATCATTGCATTTCATCAGAAACTTTTTTCAAAAATTCAATGTACACAATTCACTGGCAAGAACTGTCAGAGCTTTAAAAAGTACCCAGGAAAAATATCATCAAAACGTGCAGTAGATTTATTCTGCATATTACAACTGCAGTTCCAAATCAGTGATTCCAAAGCCTTTCATTAGATCATAAAAAACTTCAGGCCAGCTTATAATGAAATCTCTAATCAAATATGAATGAATCATCTGATATGACACAATTCCATGAATGAGAAACAGATGGAAAAGTAGTGATGATTAAGTGGTTTAGATCACAAGATATTAGTTAAGCCAAAGGAGGAGATATTTAATCACAGAACCATGGAATGGTTTGGGTTGGAAGGGACCTTAAAGCCCATCCCATTCTGCCCCCTGCCATGGCAGGGACACCTTCCACTATCCCAGGCTGCTCCAAGCCCCCTCCAACCTGGCCTTGGACACTTCCAGGGATGGAGAATCCACAGCTTCCCTGGGCAACAAGGAAAGGTCTCTTTAATGAACCATCAGCAATTCCCCAGGGAAGTATCTGGAGACTGCTGCTGTATTTTAGGCATCGCTGCACAAAACATTCACCTGATATTCCCTCCACTGCCTGAAGAAAAAGCAGAGCCAAATATAGCCCTGAAAATCAATATCCACTGGGGAAGAGCCTCCAGGATCGTGATAAACGCGTGTCATGCTAGAAGAGGAATTCCTAAAATCCTGGGAGCGCAGGTGGCTGCTCTTTCCCCTCCAGCAATAAACTAGCCCAGTTAATTTTGGCAGAAAGCTCCCTGGGGAGCTGTGCAGTGCAGGGCACAGCCATGAAAAGGGCAGGCAGCAAAAGGAAAGCCAGCCCCTGGGAATAATGGGGCTGTCCATCCTCATCCTGCAGCCAGTGCTGGCACCATCTGTGTGGGGAAGCTGATGGAAAAGAGGAACTGAGCACAGCTCCTCTGCAGGCCCAGGATGAGCCTCACCTCCAAAAAGTGAAGGGACTGAGAATGAAATCAAAGCAAAACAACAGAGATTTAACCCCAATTACCTCTCTGAGGCTGCAAAGCCAGGTAAAGCACCCAGGCTGCAAACACACACAGCCTCCAAGATGCCCTCTGAGGCACATGGAATTTTTTCCCCAAGGAAGGCCTCAATCCATGATCTATTTCCATGAAACATTTATCACTTTTCATTCACCACACAGTACTGTTATTTTCAGCAAAGCCAGAGGCAATGAGAACAAACTCCTGAATAACCATTCAAGGAGCCCCTCCACGCCTGCTTATCTCCTCCTTCCCTAAGCTTTCTTCACAAGGTTCTAGCATTCAAAGGCTCTTCCCTTCATCACCTGCTTTTATATAACTCAAAAGCACAAAACAACCTTTCCTGTGGTAGGGAATGGGTAAGAATTCTTATTTTTGAAAGTAACACTTGGAGAAGAGTCAGGACTAAGGGAATCCAGTGAATTCCAGAGCCGATCGCTGTGAATTAATGAACCAAGCAAGGTGAGGGCAGAAGAAAGAAAACCAGCAAGTTGGGGCTTGCAGCAGAGCAAACTTTCCTGCCTTTCATCCAGGAAACCAGTGCTGTATTCAAGAGCTTCACATTTAAGTGCTGCTTTCAGCTGTTAAAAGAGGGATAATCATTTATAATTCATGCCAGCTCTTCCAATTGATAACCATTTCCCCATGGGTAAGAAAGGAGACAGATAAATCATGACAGATAAATACATTTTCTGAGACAAGAGACAACAAAGCAGAGATGAGGAGCTGTGGGCTCCTGCTCTTTCCAACCCACAGGGATCAGGATATTCACATTCTGGGCTCCAGCATCAGGTCAGTTCAGGACTGCCCATCCCTGGAAGTTCCCAAGTCCAGGTTGGACAGGGCTAGGAGCAACCTGGGATAGTGGAAGGTGTCCTTGCCCATGGGACAAGATGGGTTTTAAGGTGCTTTCCAACCCAAACAAGTCTGTGGTTTCTCTGATTCCCAGCTTGGCTAGAGGAGGGGTTTAATTCCATGTGGAATATGGATGCTGAAGCTGAGACAGAGGTGGCCAAAAAACTTATCCCTCTTCCATACAGCCCTGCACATGCACAGAGTGCTAAAGCAGAGTTAGAAGGACATTAAATCATCCCATGACCAACAGAACGTGAGTCTGGGGACACCATTAGTCCAGAAAAGAGGTTCTGAAGCTTGAACTTCCCTGCTCCTCTGCTCTAGATGTGGCAGTTCCCTCCCCTCTCCTGCAGAAATAACCCCAAATTTACTGACTGCAAAGGGCTTCTCACAGCAGCACAACAATTCAGCAAATCCTCTGTGGAAATGGGGGAGCTGGCTGAAGGGCTGTCAGGGCTCTCCTTGCTGGGGAATGGCTCTGGAGCTTTCCTCCAGCAGGTGAAACATTCCTTAGATTGTCACTGCATGGGCCATGGTTTGTCCATTTAGCTCAGGGCTGGAAATTAAAGACAAATACTAATAAATCATAAGTACTGCAGGAAATATAACCTTGAGCTGATTTTAACTCTCAAGGCTTTAAGCTGCAGTTTCTCTGCTACTTTGGAATCATGGAATGGTCTGGGTGGGAAGGGACTCAAAGCCATCCCCTGCCATGGGCAGGGACACCTCCCACTGTCCCTGGCCTTGGACACTTCCAGGGCTCCAGGGGCAGCCACAGCTGCTCTGGGAATCTTATCTTCTACCAGAGCATCTAAATGGTGTCAAAACTGTCACACCAAGGCTGGCCACAGGAGCAGCAGCTTTGCCATAACCTCACAAGAGGACAGGGTTGAAGATGCTCAGTGTATGTTGTAACATCAAAATTATTTTTCCCAGAGCTCACTTTTGATGAGAATTTGGGGGGTTTGGATGGGTTTCTCCCCCATCCTGGGCTTCATGTACAGATCCATATTATATATCAGGATATTTTTAAGACTAAAGGAAAGCCTTTCTGAGGGGTAGCTACTTCTGGGGCACGACAAAACCTCACATTATTCCCTCACAGACAGGGATTAACCTCTGACTGCAAAACCAAGGGACAATATTAGTCCAGAGGCTCATACAAACCATTTATTCCTACATACATCAACATTATTATTTTTGTGAATGACTGTGGAAGCGAGAGTGAATAACCAGATCTAGCATGGAGAAAAAGCAGCAGGGAGCTGAAATCTCCCACTTAATGCTCTGTGTTGGAAGGGACCTCATCCCTTTCCAGCTCCTTTCCAAAGGCAGGGACACCTTCCACTCTCCCAGGGTGCTCCAAGCCTCATCCAACCTGGCCTTGGACACTTCCAGTGATCCAGAGGCTGCCACAGCTTCCCTGGGAAATCTGTACCAGCGCCTCACCAGGCTCTGATTATTAAAAAAAAAAAAAAAAAAAATAAAGAATTAAGGGAAGCAAGGTTGCTCAATAAAGTTAATTTATTCCTCAGGAGCCCAAGGAGAACAGGCAGAGCTCTCCAAGGATAATTTTTGCACTCCAGAGCAGGGGGTAGGCTTGGTCTCCTTGCATCTCTGTGAGCACCTCAGAAATTCAGAGCACCAATTACAGGTGATATGTCTGTGAAAAGGGAAAATGTTTCCCTTCCTCCAATTAATCCTTCATTTATATAGAAAAGAAGATAGAAATAATGTTCACTGCTGATGACTGAACTCAGTTCTATTCAAGCAAATTCACTCCTAAAAACCATTTCATAAAATTGCTGTAAGTATTTCTTGGTTTGCAGTTGAAATGCTCTGCATTTCAGGGAGGATTTTTAGAACTTTCTCACCATTTCACATCAGAGAAAAACAACTAACAAGGGTCAAACCTCTCCTTCACTTGGTTCGTGGTGAAGAGAAAAACATTTTGGTTTCCTATGAGCACACCGCAGTGATTTTATCTGAAATAGAAATGCAGCATAAAAGCTCATCGACCACTCAAGTTTATTCAACCTTACCCTGAGCAGGGCAGGAGAATGTTTGAAACAAAATATCCCAAGACACAATCAAGCATTTTTTTTTTCCTTATGCTGTTTTTAACACCATGATTTCAGTCATGCCTGAGCCTTGGAACACCACCCGACAATCCCACACACAACTTGTTTTTCCAGAGCAATGCTTGCTGCTACTTCTCCTCTCTTCTCTCAGAAAGATCTGCAGCAAACTCCTGAAGACAAGAATGATAAAAGCCAGCTATGGCAATCCCAGAATGGGTTCACTGGGAAGGGATCTTCAAGGTCATCCCATTCCACCCCTGCCATGGCAGGGACACCTCCACTGTCTCAGGCTGCTCCAACCCCAGTGTCCAGCCTGGCCTTGGGCACTGCCAGGGATCCAGGGGCAGCCACAGCTGCTCTGGGAATTCCATCCCAGCCCCTCCCCACCCTGCCAGGGAACAACTCCTAATTCCCAATATCCCATCCAGCCCTGTCCTCTGGCAGTGGGAGCCATTCCCTGTGTCCTGTCCCTCCATCCCTTGTCCCCAGTCCCTCTCCAGCTCTCCTGGAGCCCCTTTAGGGACTCTGACCTCTCCTTGGAGCCTTCTCCTCTCCAGGTGAGCACCCCCAGCTCTCCCAGCCTGAATTCCATTCCCACAGCTCAATTACTGGGAGAACCATTTGCCAAAGAGGCGCTGCCCATCTCTCATCCCACCCACTTCACACCAGCACAGCTCCCCAGGGATCTCTGTCTCATTGTTCTCCCAAAAGCACAGAGGTGAGTTATTAAAAACACTCAAAATGGAGTCCAAACAGCAAGAATTCCCTAAATCCTGCTTGGCTCCATCAAACAGCCTCATTTCACCTGGGGAAAAGCAGCCAGAACAGACTCTACCATCAAGTTCCCCAAGCCCTCAACCAGCACCAGCCTTTGGCCTGAAATACCTCAAAAGGAAACATTAAACTTAACCAGCAAACAAAATCAACCCCAAAATAAAGGGATAGAAGATTCAAACCCATCCCCTCCACAATGCTGGCCCATGATCCACAGAGCCACAAAACCCAGCCTGGCTCACGACTGAGGTGCACAGTAAAACCTGAAAGTTGACCTGTGCTAGCACAGTGACTTTAAAATGAGAATCCCTCTGAGGGTTAGGAAAATAGAACCTCCCTTACCTGACAGACACGTTTGGGAGCACACAGAGGGGAGAAAGGGATTTCTCAGGATCCAAAGCCAAATGCCCGTGCCTGGTAAACAACCATCTCTTCCTTTCTCCCCCCAATGCAACAACTGTACCTCCTTGAAGGTTTCCTTCTCCAAACAGGCATTCAAGTCCACAAAAATCTAGGTTAGGTCACAGCCCACTTTTGTTCTCCCCCTCCCAGTGTACCAAAGTTGTTTTGAATAAACTTCGTTTACATCTTTCCAACTGGCATTACCAGAAGTGCTCAGATCTTCTGCAGGATCTCATCCTTAACAGAAAAGGGCCTGAGGGCATTTTGGAAGGCAACAGAGAAGGGAAAGTTGGGGGTTTGGAAGATCTGAGCTGCTCCCTGCAAGAGTAGATAATGTTTGCTATATCCTATCACCCCTGGTAAGAATATCTGCTTGTACCAGGGAGAGAGAAGGGGGAAACATAAAAGCCAGCAGCAGATCGTTTCCCCCAGAATTCCATGTACTGGGAGCAGAACTTTGGTTTCCATCACTTGTGGAGCTGCAGCCCTGAGCTCTAAGAGCTCTCCCAGCTGGGCAAGGAGCAGCCAGGATGAGGAGGAGGAGGACAAGCCCCACGAGAGGCCGTGGCAGGATCATTAGGAGAGGCAGAACAGCAAACAGCCCAGAGCCCAGCGTGGCACACTTTGATCAGCCCGGCCTTGGCTCCCTGTTCCTTCTCCCTAATGAGAGCAGCAGCTCCAAAAGCTCCTTCTGGGCTGGGAAGGGACTCCTTCAGATGCTGCTTGTTCTCCTGTCCTCTGCCTTCTAAGGCAAACCAAGCATCTCCCACCAGGCTGGGCTCCCCTCAGCCCCCTGCAAGACTCCCAGGGCTGCTGTGCTCCATTCCCAAATCCCACTCTCCCAGCCTGGGAAAGCAGAGGTGTGCAAGTCCTAACAGACTCTGTTCCAGCACTCTGCATTTGCATTCTGCTCTCCTACTCACAAGGCAGAGCTGCAGAGCCTTTTCCTGCACCCCCCAGAACAGGAATGAGCTTTAATAGGAGGTTTTTTCCTTACCAGAGCTGGGCATGTGGTTCACTCGAGGTGGATTCAACAGCTCCACTGGCTGGTCTCTGCCAGAAAGCCCATCTGGAAAGAGGAGGGAAAAAGAAAATAAAATCACATCAACACTTTGGGTAGCTGAGCTATTTTTAGCCATTCCAAGCAGGAAAAAAAAAAAAATCAGCAACCAATTATCGATGCAGAGCAGAAACACAAGGAGCACAAATCAATGGAAATGAGAACATTCCCAGGACAGCTAAAGCAGAAAATAAAGAAGACTCTATCCCAAATTACACTCAGGGCTTCCTGGTCTTTAAGTCCACAACTGGTGCTGATCCCAGGCTGAGGAAATAGGCATGTCAGCTCACAGACCTTACCAGAGAAAACTGTGACTCCTTCCTTGCTGGGGGAACTGAGCTAAGACAGACACTCAGCCCCACGGAGCAAAGTTGAGGAATGGCTGGAATATGCCAGGGAGATGTTAAGGAAAACTGACAAATCACTGCAGGAGATTAAAATGCAGAGACATGCATAACAAGCCCCATTTTGCATAAGTTTAGATTTCAGAAAGGCATTAAAAACATACTTTGTAAATGAGATGCACAAATCCATCTTGCTGAAGCAGTTCCCTATTTAAAATATTTCCAAGATTGTATCTTGCATCCAGGTAGAGTTAACCAGTGTTGGAGACTGCCACACCTGAGTTTCTAGTCACCCATTCCCCTCCCAGAAAAGCCAAAGCAAAAAATGCTAAATTATGTTTTCAGTGTAATTACGAACCCTGGGATACAGAAAATTTATCTCAAACCTATTTGTTCCATCTTTGCCAGTCTGTCTCACTTTTCCCCTCCAACCCCTTTCTGTGCTGCAGCTCTGATAGGATCAAGCCAAACCCTGTCTGGAGACATCAAAGAAGCCACCCCATCTCACTCAGGCAAAGGACAGTGTTAGAAAAATGTTAATATTTGTTTTCTTCTCCCTGCTTTCTCTGTTTTTCTGGAGAGAAAGCACAGCTGGGGGACTTCTCCATGTCTTGCCTGGGTTCACCTCCAGTGACCATACCCAGACAGAAGGGGAAGAGCAAAACATTACTATTTAAAATATGATCAAGCCATCAGGCACTCCAGAGTCAGTGGAGAGCACAGCCCAGGAAAATTCCCAGTTTTCCTGGGGAGCAGAGTATTCTCAGCTTCTCTGCTGGGCAGTTTCAGATAAAGATGTTCCTTCATAGGAGAAGAACCCATGGACAAAACAGAGCCCTGTAGCAGCACCCAGGTGCTCTGTGAAACAAATCCAGGTCAATTTGGGGGATTTTTAAGACTTGTTTAATTGTAAGAAATAAAGTGCATTCATTTTTCCACTCATTAAAAATATATGATACCCACAAACCAATGCTTTGCAATCTTTGTTTCAAAATGAGGATTAGATTAATCGCAGCAGAACATTCAGGAACATCTTTTAAAGCACTGACACCTGAAACACTTGAAGCCAAACCAAGCTATCCAAGACCAAGGTTCTGTCTTTGCTGTGCAAATAAAGCTCCATAAAATTTTTAAAAAATAAATAAATAAAGCTCTAAATCTCTGGAGTCCTCCCTCAGCACATGGAGCTGCTGGAGCACTGCAAAGAGGTCAAGCCATGCAGTCAGGGTTTGACTCTCCTCACAAGCCCTGGTTTGAGTACTGAGACAGCCCAGACAAGCTACAAAATATTCCCCAGCTCTCTGCTGGCCAAATTGGTCCTGAGCTACTAAACAGATTTGGCAAGGAAACATCCTCTCCAATTGGTTGTCTGTGAATCAGTCTGATGATTTCCCCAAAACTCTGCGACAAAGTGCTCTGTCCACGGAGCCTGGAGGGAAGCAGACACCAGCCTGGCTGATTCATGGCTCGAGTCAGGGAACATTTTGTGTAGCTTCGCTTCCAGATGGGCATTTCTAGTCATTAATTAACAAGATGAAGCCATAATTCATTGATGGAAACTTGAACACTTTGGTTTTTATCTTAATCTGTTCCAAAGAGTTGTTTAAAGTTATTCAGAAAATATAGCCAGGACAGGTTTGGAAGTAGCTGAGTTTGCAGCTTTTAAAGAAGTTGAAAATAGCAAAACAAAGGACAAAACATTTATAAGTTCAGTCCAGAATAAATCAGAAACATTACAGATAAAAACCCTCAGAAAAGATGAAGCAGCAGAACCAGAGAATTGTCAAGACTGGAAAAGACTTCTGAGATCATCAAGTCCATCCAGAGCAAAACCAAACCAGATGAAGACCAGGAAATCCAACCTCTCCACTTAAAAAAGACAAGAAATGAAGAGAAATGGAAGGATGAAACATTCAATGAGGTCTTAAAGAAAACTGCAAGCAGCCTGACTATAATTAACTCTGATGAGCTTAAAAATGCAGGGCAGAACTGGGAACGAAGAGGTTATTTAAATAGTTTTCCATTTATTCAGATCTTTCAACCTGATGCAAATCACCCTGGCCTACCTGAATTCCTGGAGCATAGCAATGAGCAACTAAAAATTATCTTTAAAGGACACCCAGAGTAGAGGAGAAGTTCTACAGAGGTGTAGAAGTAAAACTTTAGGAGAGACAGGGAGAAAGGCAGGAGCAAGAGGCAGAGAAAATCAGCATTACTGACTCAGATTTGTCCCTTTGAAGCTTGAAATGCAGAATTAAAACTAAAAAAAAAAAAGGATGGGGGATGCAGTGACAAAGGAGTAAAACCTCCCTGCTGTGATAATGATAGGAAAAAGTACAAGTACAAATGGGGAACACCTGGCCAAGCAAGGGCAGGAGAAGGAAAAGCCAAAGGATTTTCCAAAACCAAGCACTCTGCATTCAGTGAGGATGCAGAGGATCCCAGTTCCCTCCTGGATGTGCCAGCAGGGGCACGTGGAAGGTGATCCCTCGGTGGCCACAGCTTTAGCTTCAACACCTGAAGATGAATTGTGGGCAACCAAGGAGGAACCTCAGAGAGAAGATTTTTTTAAAATGAGACAGAGGGACTGCAGAACTTAGTTTTACCAGCATCAGCCTGTTCTCCATGGAGGGAAGACAACAGAGTGGCCCAGAGATTTTTTTCAAGATGGGCAGTTTTCTGTGAGTTTGAGACCACTCAACCAACTTCTGTTTCCTTTGCTCCTAAATATTCTGGACAGCACCTCACTGAACAGCAACCAGGGGCTTCTGAGCAGGCAGGGAATTTGCTCAGAGGGTGGGCAGGCCCTGGCACAGGGTGTACAGAGAAGCTGTGGCTGCCCCAAGGCCAGGCTGGATGGGGCTTGGAGCCACCTGGGACAGTGGCAGGGGGTGGAACGGGATGAGCTTTGAGGCCCCAAATCATTCTGGGATTCTACAAGCCAGCACAAGCCTCATCCCTTTCCATCAGGCTGCTGGCAGAGAGGCCCAGGCTGCAGCACACAGGAGCTCCTGGCTGGTCCTGGCAGTGCCCAGCAGCTCTGTGCTGTCTCCATTACACGTGTCAGCCCACAGCAATTCCATGAATCTCTTCCAGGCACAGGAACGTGGGGTTTCTTTCCCCTTGCTCTCAGTACCCACAGTACAGCATGCTATAAAAAGCACCCTGCATGTTGTACCCGAGCTGGGCTGGGGGGAAGGACAATGTGCAAACAGGATTTCTCTGCCTTACTTCCTGGCAGGATCTGGGGAGGGTCCGTGGGTGGCTCTGCTCGAGTGTTTGGCTGAATTTAAAAACCAGATCATGCACTGCCCTTGGAGCCTTGGGATACCAGGCAGCTAAAACAGGCTGGCTGAGGAATACAAAATCTCCACCCCTGACCGTTCAGCACAGGCCACTGGAACATCCTGACTTGCATATCAAGCGTGTGTGACAAGTTACAATATTAGTAATGAGAACACTAATTATCATGGATGCGTTATTTATTTGTCTGCTCACTCAAAATTTACAGAGGGGGGAAAAAAAAATCTTTCAACATTTACAAGAAAGCAATTAGGACAGCAAATGGATTATTTCTCTTTAAACCTATGAGAAAATGCTCAGTGCATATTTCCTCTCTAATTTGTCTGCACTCAAGGATCTATTTTTGGAAGTCTCCCTAGACTGTATTGTAGCACCACATGTACTGTAATGGCATTTTAATTAGCCCAGAGAGCTGGAAGATGCACTCTGCATCCGAAAGAGAGGCAGCCTAACAAAATGAGAGCATCCTTCTCTTCCCTTCTCGGAGATTTACAGCAGCTCTCAGGCCGAAATACCAATTATGGCTTCAGCTGGAACCGACTGTGAGTGCTGTAAAAACCCAGCCCCTGGAAGTCCAAACAGCAAAGCCAGGCTTTAAGCACTATTTACTCCTGCTTTAAAGGTGGATGGTGAAATCAAAACCACTGCAGCCACACAGGGGCAGAACGGGGGACAGGAGGAGGGGAGACAAGTGAAAAAGGGACGGATCTGTCTGAGCTATCAAAACACCCCTTCGGATGAAAGTTAATCCAATCCCGTTCATATGGGGTAATTCTTTCATTATTAGGATTATTACTGAAGTGAGCCACCTTGCCTAGCCAGTGGGTGACATCATGCATCACCATCACCAGGATGGTCTGGTGTGCATATATATTTAATCTGCCTTCATTCTGACTCCTTGCTTTGGATGGAGTAGGAAGTAGGTCAGGCTGGTGGCTTCCTCAGTTCTGGAAGAGGCTGGTACATGTGGAATAGCAAACCTCCCTCATGCTCTTGACAATCCTGACTGCTCCAGGGACATTTCAGAGCCCAGATGTCAGTGGGGGGGTTCACCAAAGCCAGGAGCCCACCCCAGCACCCAGCACCTCACTAAAGAGAACCAGGATGGAGTTGAAGCTTTCTTTTCCATTAGAATCCACACAAATACCTCACAAGAACCTGAAGATATCCAGGCACAACATTTACAAGAGTTTGGTACTACTCTCTTACCCTGGACCTTGCAAAGATAAATCCAACAGGTCACAGTTTGGTTAGCATCAATGTAAAAGCATAAAAGGAAAAATAAAAAAGTTCAAGGCCAGGCTGGATGGAGCTCTGAGCAACCTGACCCAGTCAGTAGCACCCTGGCCATGGCAGAGGCTTGGAAATGCATGGTCTTGAAGGTCCCTTCCAGCCCAAACTCTCCTGGGACTCTAATGCTCAGCAGCTGTTAACACAAAAAGCAACATTTAATTTATTACCAGGAAGTTATCCTAGAAGCCAAAATACCTAAGAAGTGTTTAAACAGGAAGCTGTGGTCCTCAAGGCGTTGACAGACTGATATCCAAATGACAAGACACCACTTCTCAAATGCTAAACCCTGGAAGCATTGTGTTCCACTTCCTATGCCATTATTTTCCTTAATTCTTTGCAGTGGGAGGATAAAGCAACTCCTCCTAAACATGACAATCTTCAGCCTCCTCAGCAGACTCCGATGACTTCATCCTCACAAAACTGAGGAGATGTGTCACTTTGGAAATGCAGGGGAATAAAATAATCCTTGACATGCAAATGCAAGTGAGCAGAGGCTCGAAGTAACCCATCAAAGAGGTTAAGGCTCCCTGGCATCATTACAGCAAGAAGGAGGAGCTGCCCATTCCAGGAGATTTGCTTCTCTTCCCCTCGGGCAAGGAAAGCCAGAACCCCCCCCCCAGCCAGCCTTCCCACTGCCCCCCAACAAAGAATGCAGGGAAGGAAAAATAAAACACCTTAAAGGAAGAGAATGTACGCAACATTTTTTGGGCCTATTTTTTCTTCCAAGTGAAAAAACCCCCACGTATTTAATGCTGGTTTGCATTCCATTTTACCGTAGCTGGTTTTGAAATCGGCTCGTTTGGCCCATAGGAAGCAACTACGGAAAGCCAGGTAAAATTAGTGGATTAGCCTCCTCCTATCCACTGCCATAAAACTCCCTCAATCCACTACTCTCCATAACCTCACCCTCATTAAACCCTGCACTCCTAACTATCCTGGCTATCTCCTCTAAGCAGCCCTGGGACGATGAACAGGACTCAACCAAACACAAATCCGAAAAATCCGAGCTTTTTCTTCCACAGCCCTAAAGGTAACAACACCCAGAGATCACCGGCGGCACCCTGGGCACCGAGGATGGCTCAGGAGGGAGGGGAACCCAGGCAATGCCCCCACGCACCTGGCACACAGCGTCCGGCAGCGCTGCGGGGGCAGCGCAGAGTCCGGACCATTCCCGAGGGACAGAGCCGCGCTCCAGCCCTGCCGGCTCCGCTCCAGCCCCGGCCGCTCTGCTGGGCCAGCAAAGGCTGAGCTCCGCTTTCCCCGGCAGGCACCGCCCCCGCTGCCATTCCCAGGCATGGATGGGGCTGTGTCCCAGAGCCAGCTCTATTTCAGGCTCTCTCCTGTGCACGGTGACAGCTCCCCCTGCCCAGTGCAGGGCAAACCCCAACACACAGCTCAGGGCTCCCCAAGGCACTGCGAGACTCCAGGTGGGATGTGCAGGACCCACCGTGTCCCGATGTCACATCAGTCCCAGGTGAGGTGCTGCCTGCAGGATCAGCACATCACATCCCCCTTATCCCAGCCCTGTCCCATAGAGAACCACCAGGATCACACCAGGCAGCAGGAAAAACATCCCCATCTACCTGTTCCTGACATCATTTCCTTATCACAAGGGCTGGAGCCCCTCTGCTCTGGAGCTAGGCTGGGAGAGCTGAGGAAGAGAAGGCTCCAGGGAGAGCTCAGAGCCACTTCCAGGGCCTAAAGGGGCTCCAGGAGAGCTGCAGAGGGACTGGGGACAAGGCATGGAGGGACAGGACACAGAGAATGGCTCCCACTGCCAGAGGGCAGGGATGGATGGGATATTGGGAATTAGGAATTGTTCCCTGGCAGGGTGGGCAGGCCCTGGCACAGGGTGCCCAGAGCAGCTGTGGCTGCCCCTGGATCCCTGGCAGTGCCCAAGGCCAGGTTGGACATTGGGGCTTAGAGCCACCTGGGACAGTGGGAGGTGTCCCTGCCCATGGCAGGGGGTGGCACTGATAAGCTCTAAGGTCCCTTGCCACCCACACCCCTCTGGATTCTGTGATTCCATAACACCTGCCAGCTTAGATTGTCTGTATATATCATCTTCATGTCAATTATGTACAGATTTCTAAAATTTGGACTTCAGATATTTTTAAAACCCAGATTAAAAAAAAAACAGACTCCCATTTCAAAGCATCTAAAAGTAGATTCCACTTTCACAGACTTGGTGGAACAGCAATTTTCCCACTTGCAACGAAGGAGCCCAGACTCCGCTGTTCATGACTATAAATATATTCATAGATATTTTCCCTGGCACAAAGCACTTCAATTTTAAAGGCAAGAGATTCATCAACTCTTCTGGAGAGCTTCATCCTTTTGCTGCTTTGATTCTGTCAGTGAGCACACGCTCCTGGCAGGAGTGGAGGAGGGCACAATCTGCCACCATCTGCAGGGTGCAATCCATCTGAAAAGGTGACTGTCCTCAAGAAATTAGCATAGTCCAAGCATTTAACTTCACTCTGGAATATTATGTTCAACCAACAGGCTCTTTCCAGAGCCATTCTGCAAAATGTTCCTGTTCCCTGTGTGGTGCTGGGATCTTTTGGTTTTAACTCGTAATGCAGCCTTTTAACAAAAGCGGATAAAATTTTCCGTCCTTCTTGGGAGGCGAACAGGATAAAGGCAGGATTCCACCCTCCCAGTTAAATGTTTCTCCAGGAGATCAGCACTATCAAAGTGAGGTGTTTAATCTGCTGAGACAGGTCCTGTGAACTTCAGCACAGTAAAAAAAGCCAACTCCCCAGGATTCCCTCAGCATTCAGCAGGAGAGGTGCTGCTGGCACTCAGCCACTCCCCAATCACCCACTATTCAGCACACACAGATCCCCACTGCAGAGCCACAGATCCACAGACAGAATGCCCCTCTGATCCAAATGTTCCAGCAGGTTTTTCACAACTGATTGCTGATACAAGAATGAAGCAAGGGAAGGGGGGGTAGGGAAAAACACCTTGAAATTATCTGCAATTGTCAGCAGTGGGAGAGAGGCGAAGCACATTTTCAAGGCAGGAGAGAAGGTTCAGTAGCCTGCTTAATTTTCCCTTCTCTCTGGATGAATAAACTGTCAGGAAGAAATCCAGCTGAAAGATAGCCTGGCTCTTCCACAGCTTCAAATGAGGCTCCAGCTCCTGCCCACACGCTCACAGGACATGATGTTCAAGCTAATGAGATGCCATGGGAAGAAAAGGCTTCCCTCCTTCCAGAAGGGAACAAACTGTATGTGATGGGAAGCAAAGAGCATGGATTGCCCTTCAGTCCCATGCCTGGCTAGCACACGAGTTAAATAAGGCTGGTTCCACACAAGGGATGATGCTGGGGAGGCTTAGGATGGACCTCAGGAAAAGGTTCTTCCCCCAGAGGGTGCTGGCACTGCCCAGGCTCCCCAGGGAATGGGCACAGCCCTGAGGCTGACAGAGCTCCAGGAGTGTTTGGACACCATTCCCAGGGATGCCCAGAGTGGGATTGCTGGTATCTGTGGGGTTGGGCTTTGTGATCCTTGTGGGTCCCTTCCACCTCTGGAGATTCTGTGATTCTATGAACTATTTCAAATGCAGGCTGCATCCAAAGGTTCTGATCCTTTCCAGTGCAGAAAAGGGACATGAGGACACTTATTCAACAACCCACTACACTCATGCTAACCCAGGAAAAATTCCTGGATGCAGCAGAGACTGCAGGGAGAACTGAGGCAAAGGAAACTGAGGCTTGGAGGCCTCCCTGGACACTGCTGGCAACAGGAACCATGCAGGATTTCAGGACTAAGCAGATGCCTTCTGGCCTTGGGAGCTGCCTGAGCACATGGTGGAATTGGAAAGAGCAGAGGGGAAAAAAGGGGGGGATTTTTCATTGAGGAAAATAAATATGGAGACATGGAAACAGGATGGTCAGCAAACAGATCAGGCCTTGGGTTTGATGGAGCAATGGCTGTCAGGCTCCCAAGGCTTTCAGCCCCAACCTTTCCCAGTGCTCCATCACCCTTTCTGCTACACCCACCATCTTTCACGATGGAAAACTCATCTTCACACACAATATCACATCCAAGCCTGTAACAGCAGAACATCTGTGGCTCATCAGAGAAAAATCCTTTTGGTCCAACCTTTTATGGATCAAAGACCAGCTGACCATGTCACCATCATATTTTCTGAAAAATCCTCATTGCCCAGGATTTCTTCTCCTGGGAAGCTGAGAAGCCTCAGAGAAAAAGGAAAACAATATAATCTCATTTGCTTCTCCTGTGTTTTGCTGCTTTGGAATGTGGTTTGGAGATTGTTTATCCAGCAGGTGGTTGTTTGATAGGTTTCATGTGAATTGTTTTAACTTAATGACCAATCACAGTCAAGCTGTGTCAGACTCTGGAGAGAGTCTCGAGATTCATTATCATTCTTTATAGCCTTCTCTAAGTATCCTTTCTCTATTCTTTAGTATAGTTTTAGTACAGCATCCTTTAATATAATATAATATAATATCATAAAACAATAAATTAGTCTTCTAAGAATATAGAGTCAAATTCATTCCTTCCAACCACGGGGGACCCTCGAAAATACCACATGACCGTGCTTAGAGCAGCCCTAACTGCAAGTCACCCCACGCCTGCTAGAGACAATAATGACATGTTTGAGTGCCACTCTCACTCTCAAAAAGGGAGGAGGACAAGTTTTCTCCTTGCTTTGCTCATATTTCAAGCAGGTACACATTAAAATTGAGTAAGTTTGTGCACAAAGTTTGGACCAAAAACTATTGGCACCCAGAAATCAAAATCCTGTCCCAACATGCTAATTCAGGGTGCTCAAAACAAAACTGGAGATAGGGCTTGGTCAAAATCAAAATCATCAGTTCAACAATCCTGGAAGTACACAAACAGCAATTAAACTGATCATGCAGTTAAAACCAGTCATCTCCAGAGCAACCATAATCCAAACTTCACCATTGGCTCTTCACCCTCAAAAGAAACAAACCCCCCAAAAGTTCCAAGCACCAAGGGTGACTTTTAACTAAAGATAAGAACATGGAGTCGTTCATCAAAAGCACTGTTTTACTGTAAAATACACAAACTAAGTATTTCTGTGGGAATTACTACCCTTAAACTAGAGCCATGAAGAAGCTGGACACTTTCTACAGAGAACTCTGGATGGAGACCACCAAATCCCAACCCAGAGGACAGCTCCCAGCACCCACCCTCAGCACCTCCTTTGATGCAGCCTGATGATGGAAAGCAGCAGAAAGCTCCAACAGAGGAAAATCTCACCACTGCCACCAGAAAGGCACAATCCCCAACTCCCTCGCACTCAAAAATTCCCTTTATTCTGGTTCTGTGGCACATAAGGGGTTCACAGCAGCTGAAATGCTCCTGCAATGCATAATGGGCTTTCCTTACCACAATGGATCATTATTCCATGGCGATCTAATCTAGTAATAGTAGATAATTCCAGTAATATGGATTTGCTTTAGTAAAAGCATTTTAAATTGCATTAAACACAGTAACACAAGAACGGCACATTTTGAAAATGGATATTTCTAATTCCTGGTGCGTAGAGGAGCAACTCCTGTTTCCAAGCCAAGGAGAAGCAAGTCTGTCTTAACACAAGGCCAACCCAAAATCATGGAATTGCAGAAAAGGTTGGAAAGATCCTCCAAGATCATTGAGTCCAACCACCAACTCAGTACCACTGCTAAACATCATCCCTGAGTGCGGCCTCAGTGCTGGACCTGATGTTCAAAATAATGTGACAAAGAGGAGAAAACAAACTAAAAGGCATTTTAATGAGTATTGTTGTCTGTTCCTTTAGGGCACAGAACTTTTAACCCCAAGGTGCAGCCTTCACAGGGGGCTGAACAGCACCAAACCACCTCATGAGCTTCACTTCCACAAGTGGATCGCTCCAGGTCTGTCTGGAGACAGCCTTCACAGGGAATCAGGAACCTCAGGAGCTGCAACACCCAGGGGACCTCTGAGTCCCTGAGGATCCCTCTGAGTGAACAATCAGCATGATGAAATACTTTTTGTGTGTTACAAAAGGAAATAGATGCTCTAAAAAGTACTCAGCAGAGGTCTCCAGATGTAATTGTGAGTAGGTGGTTTGGGCTGGGAGGGACATGAAAGCTCATCCAGTTCCAACCTCCCTGCCATGGGCAGGGACACCTTCCACTAGCCCAGGTTGCTCCAGTTCATTTGAACTCATTTTTGTGTCATTATGTTGGGTTTTGCTTCATCACTGCAAGTAGAAAAGTCTAAATTAAGACACTTGGGTTTACTACTTCAGTTACTCCTTAAGGCACCATTTAGTCAGAAGTAGTCAGGCAAAAAAGGGATGATTTTGGGTTTTGTTTTCAGGGCTTTTTTTCTTAATCTAGTTTTATTTATCTCCCATTTCTCACCTTAAAGCCATGCTTTCCATAGCCCTCTGTGTGCCCCAGCCAAAATTCAGCTGGCACCTCCCAGAAATCCATCAGAATTCCTTTAGAGCTTCTGTAGCCAAGAGGTCCCTGCTTATCATGGGAGGGGAAAAACATTGAAAATATGATCAGCAAACAGGGAATATGGGCTCCACATAATAAACCCAAATGTGCTGGACCTGGAGAAAAGGAGGCTCAGTTTTCTCATTCCATAGAACCAGTGCACATTGTGAGCCTGAACATATTGTCCTATCTTGATGTTGTTTAAAATAAGAAACCACAGTGACTACAAATTTGCTAAATAGCAAATACCTCCATTAGTTTTGGCTGCATCCTCCAGTGTTTTACACCAACAGCTTCTTCTGGGTTGCCTTCCTCCAGCCACTGATGGAGAATCCATCCCCTGCCTTTTGCTGGCCGCAGGCACTGCCGTGCTGACATTCCCATCAAGCCAGCAGTGCCAATCAATGGCCTCCCCAAAAAAAATCAATCCTGGCCCACATTTCAATCCCCTCACCCCCCCCCCCCCCAACCAACACCCAGCCAGCAGGAATTGTTCATCCTTTGTGCACCACGAGCAAAGGAGCAGCTGAAAACACTTGACATTTGTCAATGCAGATAAGATTCCCTCGGCGCTGGCTAGGGGTATTCACTCCTGGTATTGGAAATGCATCAAGGCAGAGCTGCAGCTCTACACAAGGACTCTCCAATCCAAAGCCTTTCAAAGAGCCAGAGGACATCCTGAAAGGAACCCACAAGGACCATGGAGTCCACCCCTAGTCCTGCACAGACCCCCCAACAGTCCCACCCTGTGCACCCCTAAGAGCTCTGTCAGCCCCAGGGCTGTGCCCATTCCCTGGGGAGCCTGGGCAGTGCCAGCACCCTCTGGGGAAAGAACCTTTTCCTGATCTCCAGCCTCACCCTGTGGTTTGATCCCTCTCTGCTGCATGTTAAGAAGCCACCGAGTAACACAAATAAATCCTGACTGCTTTCCCTCAAACTCCTCCTCGATACCCAAGGCATGTCCTTGGACAGGTTTTTTTGAACATCTTGTTCTCAAGCCACAGTTTGAAATTCACTGTACCCCTGCATCGCTGTCGTCCTCTACTCCTGTCTCCAGCATACATGAGGTTTGACCTTTTCAAATTTACATTTACAGCGTTCACAATCCTTGTGAGCTTTGCTACAGACAGGGAAAAAAAAAAAAAAAGAGTTGAGAGGAATTTCTGGAATGGTGACTGGGCTGCTGATGTTTCCTAAGGCAAAACACACACTGCTTCTATTCCAGCTTCCTAATACCCTGGTAAACAAGAGAAAATTGATTGACAAAGGAACTCTAACTAGCTGGAATCTTCTGAAAGATGGAAAACAGACTTCCAGGGCTGCCCACACAAGTGAAGAAGCTTCGGCAGTCACTGTTCAAGGGTAGCACAAACAATGCTCCAAATGAAGAATGCAGCAGGAAAAAAAAATGCAGCCCAGCAGCTGGATTTCCAACTGAAGGAAGGAAAGCCAGGCACTTCCAAAAGTGTCCCACCACATATCCAGCCTCATGCTTCTGCCTTCCCTTTGTGCTGCAGATGCCGTGCTTGTTCTCCTGGTATCCTTGATTTATGTGGATCCCTTCCACCCAGCTGTCTCAGCTCCACACAGAGCCTCAGTGTGTTCCCAGGCTGTGGGAAGCCCAGCCTGGAGCAGATCTTCCTCTCCCATCCAGCCCCCAGAGGGAGGCAGGCACGCTTTTCCTAACACATCCACCACTTACAACACAGGCACAAACCCCAAAGCTCTGGATTTTAACAAGGCTTGGAGGGAGAGGACATGGAATGGCTCCCACTGCCAGAGACAGGGATGGATGGGATATTGGGAATTAGGAATTGTTTGTTCCCTGGCAGGGTGGGCAGGCCCTGAGAACTGTGGCTGCCCCTGGATCCTTGGAAGTGTCCAAGGCCAGGTTGGACTTTGGGGCTTGAAGCCACCTGGGATAGTGGAAGATGGTGGACCTGGAAGAGTTTTAAGGTCCCTCCCAACCAAAACCATCCCATGATTCTGTGATTTGCCAGCACTCCCATCCTATGAGACCATATGAGAGCAGAAACAGGCTCTTGGATGAGGATGACCAGCTCTGGATAACAATGATCCTCCTCATTTGTGTTTGAATTCCTTGGCTCGTGAAGGTACCACAAACTTTGGCTTCCTCAGCCCTAAATGCCCTTCAGTGCCACAGAACACCCGTGCCCAAATTTCCCCTTCTGATGTGTCTTTAACATTTTAAACATGGAAAATAACGGGCACCAAGAGGAAAGGCTGAGTTCAAGAAATGGCAGCAATCCCCAAGCCACTTTTCCAGACCTCCTACCCCAGACCTGCCACCCTGCCAGTCACTGGTCTCCTACCAAATCATGGAATCATTGAAGCTGGAAAAAAACCTATAAGACCAAGCCCAACCATTCCCCTAACACTGCCAACTCCACCACTAAACCACGTCCCCAAGTGCCACAGGCACAGTCTGGAATAACTTTGCCTCAAAACAAATTCATCTGCCATTTATAATGAATGGCTGAGATCCAAAATATTTTCTATTTCATCACCTTTTGACATTCTCAGCACAAGACACCAATGTGCTTGTACCAGACTGTTACAGATCAGAAGCATCTCCTCTGCTTTTAGCAATTTTATTTCCTAGAATACTCCCGCTATGCACACTCCATCTGTCTTGTCCACCATCAATAAAATCCATTGATCAGTGTTAGCCACCAAAACCCAGCAGGAAAGGTAAAAAGAGGATAAGGAATTGAGAACTGACTGCAAAAGAGGCAGCTCCCAGGGCAGAGGATGTGGAATTACCATGAGTAGGGAGATGGGCAGCACAAACTTTAGGAAAGGTGGAAAAAAAGTAAGAAAATGGGACACAGCTGGTTAAAACAACATCTTCCTAGTCCTGCTTCAGGGTTTCAGCTTTGCTTGGGAAGCTCTGCCTGTGAAAGGGAGACTTCACAGTACCCACAGGCTTTGAGTAAAGAAGCCAAAGAAGTGAGAGCCACCAGCAGAGCTTTGTCCCACCAGAGGGGGATCACTCAGGGACCAGCTGCTCCTGCTTTCCCCTGTCCTTCCAAAAACCAGGCAGCAGAACAGGGCACGGGGGTTTCTCCAGCAGTTTGGGATATGCTGTGCACACAGTTCTCTCAGTCCTGAAAAAACACAGCAGGAAGCAGAAGCAGCACCTTGAAGTCTTGAAAGGATGGCTGATTTTTTCACCCAAGAAATTAAAAACTGCAGTGTGCCAAGAAGAGAACAAACTATCAACAGGCTGCCAGGCTATTGTCCTGCTTTTTAAATTGTGATTACCACCAAAAATTCCATCATCTGGGGCTAAGTGGAGCTCCAAAGAGATGTGTGGGATTAGAGATTAGTTCAGACAGTTGGAGTTGTTCCCTCCACGCTTGGAAGGAGATGCAGAAGAGAGGGGAGTTTGGGGGGCTGTTTTGAGTTTCTTTGGTATCCTCCAGCCTGGTCTCTCCTTGATTCACTTCATTTCTACTCAAAAAAGCCCTGGCTCTTCATGGGTAGGATGAGCTTTGCAGGACGTGGAGCTGTGACTGCACAGGCAGCTCCATGGCCACAGGTGCTGGGGACACCAGCCCTGCACTGTGCCTCAGCTAGTGGGGGAAAGGCAGAGCAAAAAAGGCACCAGGATGGGGCCACAGAAATGGGGGTTTTCAGAACAGGCCCCAAAACATGCCCCCAAGTGCCACATCCACACACCCTCTCACTCCCAGGCATGGTGACTCCACCACTGCCCTGGGAAACCTGATCACCCTATCAGGGAAGAAATTTCTCCTAATTTCCAATATCCTAAACCTGCCCTGGCCCAGCCTGAGGCCGTTCCCTCTGCTCCTGTCCCTGTTCCCTGGAGCACAGCCCGACCCCCCCCTGGCTGTCCCCTCCTGGCAGGAGCTGTGCAGAGCCACAAGGGCCCCCCTGAGCCTCCTTTGCTCCAGGCTGAGCCCCTGCCCAGCTCCCTCAGCCCCTCCTGGGGCTCCAGACCCTTCCCCAGCTCTGTTTCCTGCCCTGGACATGCTCCAGCCCCTCAGTGTCCCTCTTGTCACAAGGGGTTCAGAAGTGACCCCAGGATTCCAGTGTGGTTCCCAGAGAGGGGGAGCTGACTCAGCCCCCAGCTGGGGCAGCACCTTAGGCCAGGTTCCCTAAACACACATCAAAAACCATGAGCAAAACCACCTGAGGCAAAGCTGGTTTTCCTCTGTGGACACCATTAGAAACACAAACTGGTGGGTTTTATTCTGCACACACAAAATCATTATCTCTCCTCAGAAGTAGATGCTGTATAAAAACCACCACAAAGGACTTTGAACCTGCAGTTTGGAAACACACAGATCCAAGGAGCTCTTGTTTACCCACAGTTTAGGGATCTTCCCTCTTAAGGAGACACAGCACCAGTGTGGAGCTGGTGTTCCACCCAGGGGAAGGGACACCTTCCACTGTCCCAGGCTGCTCCAAGCCCCATCTAACTGGCCTTGGATATTTCCAGGGATCCAGAGGCAGCCACAGCTGCTCTGGGCACCTTGTGCCAGGGCCTGCCCACCCTCACAAGGAAGGATTTCTCCTCAATATCTCATCAAAACCAGCCCTCCTTCAGCTTAAGGCCAATCCCCCCATCCCATCACTCCATGGCTTTGTGAGAAGTCCCTCTCCAGCTCTCTTGTCAGAAGCCTTCCCTTCCCCATCTTGCTCCTGCATCTCATTTCTGCCTCTGCAGTAACTTTCTGATTGAAGCAAAACAACTGTGCCTGCAGACCAGCAAAAGTATTAATTAAAACAAAATAGTAATAATAAACAACCCCCTCCACCTAATCTAATACAAATTAAAAGCCATATTTTTAAGTACCAGGAACAAGTCAGTCAAAGCTGACTTTATATTTCCAAAGGACAGAGAACCTTTGCACAGATTCTCAGAAATAAACCATTTTCATTGCAACTCAAAATCCCAGCTGGAAATTCTAGTCATACATACCTTATCCAGAGTTCAAGGAGCATTTGGGGAACACTCTCAGGCACAGGGTGGGATTGTTGGGGTGTCCTCTGCAGGGCCAGGAGCTGGACTGGATGATCCTTGTGGTTCCCTCGAACTCAGGATATCCTGAGATTTTATCATTTGATTTTTCACCAGTTTTTGTCTGTCTGATCCCTGGGAAGAGCAAGGAGCCAGGCTCCAGCCTGCCCGCCAAGAGCACTCCAGCAGCTCTGCTGCCAAAGGGTAAAAGGCTTCTTGAAGCATCTGCAGTTCTCAAGTAAAAGGGAACATCACTCACTAAACCAGCATAAAACAGAAGGTCCTGGCCTATGGATTCTGTGTTAATATTGACAGGTTGGAGCTCACAAGTAGCACTTAGAAGAGTGAAAGAATAATGAAAAACCCAACAGGAAGACTTTTTGTTGTGAAGAGCTTAAAAAAGTTGAGGAGCAAATCAAGGACCCAGAAAATGGTGAAAAAAAAAAAAAGCAGAAACGTCCCCAGAAAACTTCCAAGTGTAGCCCTAAGTTCGAGAATGACAGCATCCCAGAGTATTTAACAATTTCCACTTAAGTCAAGCTAATAGAAAGATTGAACTTTAATTTCCACTGCATTTCTGCCAAAAGCCTTCCTTTAGCTGAGGATGGAAAAACCATTCTCCCTCCTGCCTTTTCAGCTTGTTCTGGATCCACAGCAAGGAAAGGAGAATTTCACAGGGGCACAGAGTGACAGGACAAGGGGGGAACAGCCTTAAGCTGGAGGAGGGCAGGGCTGGATGGGAGATTGGGAATTAGGAATTGTTCCCTGGCAGGGTGGGCAGGCCCTGGCACAGGGTGCCCAGAGCAGCTGTGGAAGCCAGGCTGAGGAAGGGCAGCTCCCTGAGGGGCTCCTAAACACCTCTGACACACCTTTAAAGGGGGACAAGGATCAGTAGAAAATTCCAAACAGAGAAAAGATCTATTTGATAGAGCCATAAAATCAACAAAAGCCCTCTGGGATCATCAAATCCAACTGTTCCCTCAGCACTGCCAAGGCCATCACTAAATCATGTCCCCAGGTGCCACATCCACTCGTCTTTTAAATCCCTCCAGGGATGGGGACTCACCACTGCCCTGTGGACAGCCTGTGCCAGGGACTGCCTCCAAGGAGTAAAACCAGCTGGGAACAAGATCCCCAAGTGTGGAGAATGAGGGAGGCAGGCCTGTGAGTGCTCATTTCCATGGGGAAACTCTGAGGTTGTCCAAAACCTGCCAAAATTAACGATCGGAGAGTCCAGAGCAGGAAAAGATGGGTGGAGGGGAAAAACCCTGCATGCTCTCTAGTGTTTTATCAACATTTATTGATTTATTTTAAAAGCTGGGTGGAACATGGGGAATTAATAGACCACCATATGCCCATGTGCTGCATCTGCTACAGCGATTTATTCTTATAGTTCTTTTATTACCTTCTTTGGGAACTGAATGAGAGAAGGATCAGCATCCTGACACTTGGAAATTAGCTCGTTTTCACAACTGTCAGCAGGAAAGCAGGAATTAATCCTCTAATTTCAGCCTGAAAAATAGTGAGAGCAAGCTGAACGAAGAAAATAAAAATAAAAATTGTTTCTGTGTTTGTAAGAGGAGGGGAAAAAAAGTGCTTGGAAGAGCAGTGGCCTTATTATGCTGGCAAGACTACAGCCCATGAGATCAATGTTTTGATGAGCACAAGGACTCGTGCCAGAGGGGGACGGGAAGCAGGAGAAGAGACTTCAATGGGCTGAAAGCATGGAGAGAGGAAGAGGCAGGGAAATGGTTTGGGAATGAACTGGGTCAGGGGTGCGTTTAGGACAAGGGAGAGCAGGGAATGCCTGGACAGGGACATGGGAGCAGGGCAGGACCTCAGCTACCAGCCCTTAAGGCTGGGAGGAAAGAGAGAGGAGGCAATGTGGTCACACTCACCTACGGGTGAAAGAGGATACTTAGAAGTGGAAAAGGAGAGGATTTCCAGTGGACTTAGCACACCACAAGAGAAGCACCATCTGCCCAAGGCAGCCCTCACCAGGCAGGCTCAAAGGGAGCCCAGAAAAACTCAGCCAGCTCCCAGAACAGTTCTGTATCCAGCTTGGAGACCTCTCTAAGGTACCAGAGATTTGAACTGAAGAGCAGATAAGACTTTTGTGGGGTTTGGCTGTTCTTTGGGGTTTTTAGCACCTCTCCAAAAGCCCTCCTGCACAGCAGCAGCAGCAGCACCAAGTTGTGTCCCACCCCAGGGCTGAGTTTGCCAAGGGGATTTATTTCGGGGCTTTCAATCCCCCTGGAGCTGGGAGCTGCATTTCAGCACTGCCTCTGCCTGGCTTGTGATCCCATGGCAGTCACAGTTTCTAGGTCAGAAAGAGGATTCTGTAACAATCACAGAATTTATTGAGTTGGAAGACACCCTGCAGGGATCATCCAGTCCGGCGCCTGACCCTGCACAGGACAACCCCAAGAATCCCACTCTGTGCCTGAGAGCATCGTCCAAACACTCCTAGAGAAACTCTAATTCGACTGAAATTCTTATTAAGAAAAAACAAGAAACTGAAACCCACAAGTAATGAAATACAAAGATAAACCTGCATCCCTTCACACAAAAACACTCATCACAGCAACCTTGGGCAGAAGCCCCGTGCTTCCACACCGGGAGCTCACGGATCAGCCTCTCGAACAGAAGATGCATTCCAAGACCAATTTATACACCCAGCATCCAGCGGGAGAGGGCTGGAAGAGAAGGAACAGCAAGTCCCCACCTCTCCCTTAAAGCAGGGGCTCTGTCCCCGGAGCTGAGCCCGGGCTGCCGGAGAGGAGCCGCTGGAGCAGCGCTGCCCCGGCCTGGCGTTCCAGGCTGCGAACAAAGGCGCCCTTAAATGTGGTTTGATTGACGCAAATCAGGAGCTGAGCGGGTGATTCATCGCTGTCAGAGCACAAAACCAGCACGGGGTGAACTCTCCCATGTGCTCCAAGGATCGGAGCACAAAACCAGCACGGGCCGAACTGGCCGATGGCTCCGAGCCTCAGAGCACAAAACCAGCACGGGCCGAACTGGCCGATGGCTCCGGCCCTCAAAGCACAAAACCAGCACGGGGTGAACTGACCGATGGCTCCGAGCCTCAAAGCACAAAACCAGCACGGGCCGAACTGGCCGATGGCTCCGAGCCTCAGAGCACAAAACCAGCACGGGGTGAACTGGCCGATGGCTCCGAGCTTCAGAGCACAAAACCAGCACGGGCCGAACTGGCCGATGGCTCCGACCCTCAGCACAAAACCAGCACGGGGTGAACTGGCCGATGGCTCCAACCCTCAGAGCACAAAACCAGCACGGGCCGAACTGGCCGATGGCTCCGAGACTCCGAGCACAAAACCAGCACGGGGTGAACTGGCCGATGGCTCCAACCCTCAGAGCACAAAACCAGCACGGGGTGAACTGGCCGATGGCTCCGAGCCTCAGAGCACAAAACCAGCACGGGCCGAACTGGCCGATGGCTCTGACCCTCAAAGCACAAAACCAGCACGGGGTGAACTGGCCGATGGCTCCGAGCCTCAGAGCACAAAACCAGCACGGGGTGAACTGGCCAATGGCTCCGAGCCTCAGAGCACAAAACCAGCACGGGCCGAACTGGCCGATGGCTCCGAGCCTCAGCGCTGCGGGGCCGCGCTCAAACCGGGCCCCTCAGGGAAGGGAGGCGTCATTCCTCCTCTTCCTCCCCTAGCACCAAAGACATTCTGCATTTTCCCAGGTTGTAATAAATCTTGGGACACAAATGTGTAGTTAGCAGCTCGCTGTACCTCCCCGCAGCTCGGCAGGGAAGATTGGTGTGTCAAATACGGCACAATCCCGGCGGGGCTGAGGGATAACCCATGGGCACACTCCACCCCACTCCTGCAGTGTGACCTTTCCATGGCCAAGCCTAGCCTACTCCCTCTCTCCCCACTTTCCTTCCTCTTTTCCTATCCCCTGAGCTTCTCAAGAGCAGGGCCAGGCTGCTTTGGGGCCAGAACAAAAAAAGTTTTCCCCCATTTTAAAAGGGGGCCTTGAGAAAGAGCCCTGCACCGCAGCTCTTGTGCTGGCTGCACTTCACAAAGCTCTGCACAGGGCAGCCACGGGCGTGGGTAATGCTGGGATCTCAGGATCACCCTGGAGCACACTGCAAGGATCCTGCCATACTCTCTGAATCTCAGTCCTAAAAGATTTATGAATTCAAGATGTGAAAAATGCGTATTTTTTGATTGGCTTTTCGTAAATATGAAAATGAATATTATATGTGTTATGTTAGAAAGTGATGCTGTATTAATTTTTTTAGTAGTGTTAAATATAGTTTTAGGTTATAACAAAATGTTAAAATAGAAACTATGCTATGTAGGATACCTTTTTCAAAGAAAGGACTCACAGCCAGATAGCAGCCACAGGACACCTGAATCTTTCAGAGAAAGAGAATTTATTGCTCCATTATCAGAAGAAACGAACTTCTTCCCACCTTGCTTAGCCCTGAAGATGCTGTCAGGATTCAGAGGAAGAAGTTGACACTGCCCAGACAGAATCCTGTGTTTGAATGGAATTGATGCATCATGGATGAGGTGTATGAATATGCAACAGGCTGTTGCTTTTAAGGGTTAATCCTCTGTTAACGTGGGTCCTTTTTTGGGCTTATTTTGCCCAGAAAAAGGTACCCAGACTGTCCATAATTCTTTGTTCTTATTGTCTCATATTGTCCTAAATCCTAATAGTCCAAATTTTTATTATTCTAATTATATTACTATTTTATAGCCATTTTATTACTATTAAACTTTTAAAATTTCAAAAACAAGTGATTGGCATTTTTCACAAGGAGACACAGCACGGATCCCAAACACCTCGTTCTCCTAGCTGGAAAAAAGTGGCAATTGGGGAAGGAAGAGCTGCTGGGCCACAGGAGGGTCCCTGCCACCAGCAGCAGGCTGGTGCTGTGCTGCTGCAGCTCTCACACCACACACAAAGACAGCAAACAAACTTCTACCATAATTAACTCATGAAAATGACACCATTACGTTCCTGCAAACAATTAGGAGACAAAAGAGAATGTACAAAGTTCCTGCCAACACCACCAAACAAACTGAAGACATTGTGTCATACTAATTTTCTCACAAACCATTTCATGGCAAACATGACTGTAGGTAAGTAAATTCCAACATCCATGACTTCTGAGGTCACTCATCAATCCAAGGAACACCTTGGGGTGGAAAAGTGGAATTCAATGGATTAGGGGTGGAAAAGGGTATCAAGATCTGCCCAGTGGCTTGCACCAAACCTCTGCTCCTGAGCCTTCAGCTCTGCTAGCACAGCAATCCAAAGCCTCTGGATTCTGAGCTGGCTTTGCTGGAACAAGTTCATGTTTGCACCTGAGCTTCCCAAAGAGCTGCCCAGATCCATGCATCACCCACAGCCCTCTGGCTCCTGGTGTTTTGAAGCCTCTCCCAGCACCACCAGGATTTCCCAGCCGCTCACCTCTCATCCCAGCTGCCCCACAGTGACCCAGGGAAAGCAGCTCCCTTAGGGATGAGCGATGGAAGTGTCCTCCCTCCCAGCTCCACAAGGCTCACCTCCACCCACCTCTGCGTTGTGGTTAGCTGGAGATAAACCCTAAACCAAGCTGGCAGCAGCCTCCAGGACCCTGGGAGAAAGCAGACTCCAAGCAGAGAGAACCAGAGGCAGGGTAGATCCACACCAACATCTCGGTTCAGTGCACTCCAGACCCCCCTCCTGGGACACTGCCCCTGCAGCAGGCTTGGCTTTGCATCTCAGGCCTTGGGCTGGATGATGCTTGGGGGTCCCTCCCAGCTCTGGAGATTCTGTGCTTCTAGGAACCAGTGCTACTCCACTGCAGAGAAGAGATTTTAAATGAAGGGCAAAGCCTAAAAGAGCTTCCTTCCAGTGCCACACAACCCTTCCACCTGGTTCAAAAATGCCTTCAGCATCTCTGCACTGCTGCAGCTGGAGCAGCCTAAGGAGAAGTGATTCCATCAGCTCCAGCATTTCAGAACTAACTCCTGAGGGTGAAAACACAGAGGGAGGGGGAGCAGAACACAAGGAGAGATTTCTCAGAAACACATTACCACGAAAGACTGAAGCACACAAAGTTTAATCCCACAGCACTGCAGTTGTCACCCCTCCTCAGGTTCTGGCTTAGTCATCATTGGAAAAAAAACCCAAATACAACTCAAAAACAAAACCCTCCTGGAGTTTAGAAGTGCCCATGCAGTCATGGCAGGAGTTTTCCCCCCGGCACTGCTGCCCAGGAATCTGGCAGGATGTGCCTTCAGCTGTGCTCTCCAAACAACAGATCACTTCTTATTCTTATTTCAGGAAGGGATTCTGCAGGCAGGACCCTACAAGCAGCTGCCTGCAAGAGTCAACAGCTGGAAGCTGAAGCAAATTATTTTAAAAATAGAGAGGGCAGCAGGAGATCAACATGTGAAGATCAGGACAAGGTGACAGACAAGAGCAAATACTTTCATATACAGGATGAATTTCTATAGCTCTCAGGGTTTGGGGCTTAGGAAACTGTCAATGTGATGAACATCTTTAGGAAGTCCAGAAATGAAATCTTGCCTTGTTTTTTGGCTTAATGCAGGAAATCAGCTTTAATGACAACCTACAGCTAGCTCTGGAGTAATTTTCTTTCTGCTTCATTGACATACATGACAAGACTTTATTAGCAGGGCTAAAATTAAAAACAAAACATTTTTCCCAGCTGCACAGAATGCATAATGCACACACTGACACCTCAAGAAAAGAGACCAAAAAAATTATTTCAAAGCAATTCCATCACCTCTTTGTATTTCAGCTTTTCCTGGTATTTTACACGAGAATTTTCACACTGTGCACAACCACAGCCACAGATTTTTCATCATCAAGAATAACCACTGTCCAGCTTGTTTGCATGGAATCCCAGAATGACTGGGTTGGAAGGGACCTTAAAGCTCATCTCATTCCAGGGCAGGGACACCTTCCACTGTCCCAGGTGGCTCCAAGCCCCAGGTCCAGCCTGGCCTTGGGCACTTGCAGGGATCCAGGGGCAGCCACAGCTGCTCTGAGCACCCTGTGCCAGGGCCTGCCCAGCCTCAAAGTAAAAAGCCCTTCTTTTTTATATCTGATCTGAACTGAACCTCTTCTAGCTTAAACCCCTTAGCCTATCAATATTTTACATAACCTGTATTCTTCAACAGTGTGAAACTTTGAGATGTAAGCATTCAAAAACTTCAAATTGATGAAGAATCGCCTCAAATTACACTCTGTTACAAAAAGAATTAAGTCATTTAAAAAGAATTTTGAAAAACCAAAAGTTTTAGAAGTTAAATGGCTTTAGGCCACTGAACTAGTTTGCTGTTTGGTACCCAATAATCCTTCCATAATTTTCCAAGTGGAAGCAGCAGCTCCCAAATGTTTCATCCTGCCAGGCATCCCTTCAACCTGGTATGGTTTTTAAAATCTTCCTGAACACAATGTTCCCTAAAGAAATGTTTTTATAAGAATCTTTCATCTATTCAGATGCTTCTTCTAATGATAGGATTTGGATTGTGTGAAATCCTAAAAATATCAAGCTAATTCAGGATCCGTGCTGCCCAATGGGATTGGGTGGTGAGGCACTGGCACAGGCTTCCCAGGGAAACTGTGGCTGCCTCTGGATCTCTGGAAGTGTCCAAGGCCAGGCTGGATGGGATTTGGAGCCCCCTGGTCCAGTGGAAGGTGTCCCTGCCCATGGCAGAGGTGGAATGGGATGAGCTTTAAGGTCCCTCCCAAGCCAAACCACTCTGGGATTCCACAGGACCGGTCTATGTAAGAGCCACATTTTAAAATTCCAGACAATAAATCATGCCCTCTGTAAATATGAGAAGCCTATTCAGGGTACAGATCTTTTTTAGGGTGTTCCACAGCACCACCTAAATTAACATTAAGAGGTGGTTAAACAGCAAAGGCAGCACTGAGGGATCTAATC
Source organism: Molothrus ater (assembly GCF_012460135.2). NCBI lineage: Eukaryota > Metazoa > Chordata > Aves > Passeriformes > Icteridae > Molothrus > Molothrus ater. The sequence continues at coordinate 2,000,004 of NC_050484.2, forward strand.
CCACACTGGACATCTCAGAACTGCAAACCAGGTGAAAGACACCGGCCCAAGGAACTGTGCTCACACCTCTGGAAGAGCTCATGTGGGTGATTTCCAGTTATCCAGTCTGCAGCAGAAATATGGGTTGGCTTTTTGCTTCCTTTTAGAAATTTTAAGCAGGAGAGTTGGTTGAAAAGCTTCAGAAAAAAACTAAAAATGCAAAATCCCTAAAAGATTTTGCTTGAGCCCCTTTGTCCAGCATTAGAGAAGAGAAAGGAAAAGGAAGAGAGAAAGAGTAAGGAATTGTGATTGTGGAAAGAAAATTTGGTTTTGCTAAGCTCTCAGAGTATTGCTGCAGAGAGAAGTCACCCAAGGAAGTGATCCTGCAGCACAGCAAAGCCCTCCCAGGACTTCCCCGTCCACCTCCAATGGAAACACTCAGGTAAAAAGCTTCATTATGGTAAAAAACACAAATCCTAATTTACAGGAGGTCAGCAAAAGCAGAGTCCTTGACACAGTGAGCAGAGTTTTCCCCTGGCTCCAAGGAGCTGGAACTCCAGCTCAGGGCATGATCAAGGAACAGAACTTCACTGCCTGTGTAATGAGTGACCAGACCATGAGAGGAACACGGGATGAGGCCATTAAAAGGCAGGGATCACCACAAATGCCGTGGCTCAAGGCTGCAGTGCCTCGGCTCTGCTCTGCTCTGCTGTGTGTGCCTGAAATGCTCTGTACCAGTTTGTTTGTTCATCTTGTGCTGCTCTGGCTGATTAAAACATGTCGTTCACCCAAATAAAGCAAACATTGCCAGCACCGAGGAACTGTCTGCAGAGCTGACCCCAGTCATGTTCCTGGGGCTTTGACTGGGACTCAGAGAATCACCAAGTCCAGATATTTACTGTAAAACTGCACAGAACTTTCCAGATACATCAGGGATATGATTCCTGAAGAGCTTGGGCTGATCAATCACTTACATCGCTTGGACACCAATTTGGCATTTAGGGGAAGGAGAGAGCTGGGGGTGCTCACCTGGAGAGGAGAAGGCTCCAGGGAGAGCTCCAAGCCCTTTCCAGGACCTAAAGGGGCTCCAGGAGAGCTGGAGAGGGACTGGGGACAAGGCATGGAGGGACAGGACAAGGAGGGATGGCTTTAAGCTGAAGGAGGGCAGGTTTTGATGAGATACTGGGGAGAAATCCATCCCTGTGAGGGTGGGCAGGCCCTGGCACAGGGTGCCCACGGAAGCTGTGGCTGCCCCTGGATCCCTGGAATTGTCCCAGGCTGGGTTGGATGAGGCTTGGAGCAGCCTGGTCCAGTGTAAGGTGTCCCTACCCATGGCAGGGTGAGGAATGGGATAAGTTTTAATGTCCCTTCCCACCCAGACTATTCCATAATTCCCTGAAATTCAGTACAGCAGAGAGCCAGGTAGGGAAAGGGCACGTTCCCATCAAAATCCCTGAGGAGCAGGGAGACTCTGAGCCCCCGCTTTCTCCGCAGTGGGAATCTCTGCCAGTTTACTGAGCAGTTTTCCACCCCAGCAGAACACAAAGGCCCTGGAGCTGGCCCTTGGAAGAGGCACTGGAGCTATTTATAGCAGCTCAAGGTGTGTGCTGCTGCTGCACACAGGGAGCAGCTTGTTTTCCCAGGAATTGATCTGTACGGGCGGATTATATAAACAGTTGTTTCTCGCTCATTTCCACACCGCCGGCATCTCCCGGGGTAAAAACGTGCCTGTCAATACAGCAGCTGCTCGCAGGCAGCAGAGCTGGCAGCAGCTGCGACGCCTCGAGCTGGGCATTCTAGGTGAGCTCGGGAAAGATGTTCCAAAAATACAGCTGCAAAAGCCGTCACATGCAGCTGGATGCAGGCAGAGGAGAGCCATAATCTCCTTCCACGCTATTCTTCTGCTGTTTAAAAAAGCCTAAAGCCAATTCTCTCCGTTTCACTCACCATAAATCCTGGTTTAAGCCTATCTGCACGAGCCTTTCGGATGATTTCTATGGGAAGCTCTGTATCCAGCTTCTGTTTTGGGAAAGTCCAATTTCTCTGAAGGCTATTCCCTTCTGCTTCAGTAGTTATTTGCTCCTGCCCCACAGCATTCTCCAATGATTCTATCGGAGCAAATAAAGACTGGGAAGCAGCTATAAACAGGCAGAGAAGCAATAACCACACGTGTGAGCACTTTCCTTTATCTGGCATCATCCAGGGCACACCTCATCTCTTTCAGGTTAATCAGATTTTCAGAGCAGGACCCAAAAGCTGCAGTTTAACTCTACGGTATGAGGAATGTTCCCTGCACAGAGATTCCTTATCGCTTTTCCATTTTAAAATTTAATGACAAACTGGAGGAGAGAGAGCCAAGACTGCAGCCTGCTTACTGTACACTCAGAGCTCAAGGCCCTGAAACTCGCTTTCATCTACAGCAGAAGCCACTGGAAAAGAGGGGGAAAACCACCAGCAAGCCTTTGTTTTCCCCCCAGTGATGTACCCAGGTTAATTCTGCTGGCTGTGCATTGCAAAAGCAGCGCTCACCTAAAGGGCTGCCGGGCTGTTGAGCAATGCTCCGACCTCTGTCGCAACTGCAGAAGTTAATGCTGAGCATTGCTAGAGAAAGCTCATCTCTTCCAGTTGAGGCAGCAGTGTATCACATTAGGGAGCCCAAGGTTTCACCTGAGCAGCTGCTTTAAAACCCAGAGGAATTCAGCCAGCACCAAAACAGCAGACCTCCCCAACAGGTATCCCTACACATCCATTACTACACCCATCCCTACATATCCATTACCACACCTCTAAGCCTGCAAGAGCCTTCCCCAAGAGTCATAAACCCTTCGACCTCCAGGCTATCACACTCCACACACATCCTGCTCCAGCCTCAGCAGGTGAGAAGGCATTTTCCTCCTCACATCTTAACCAGAAGTGCACAGGAGACCTTTTTTCATTCCTTTAGATACAAAAAAGACAAGCTCAAGTCAACCCTGGCCAAGTGAATGCAAAATATTGTGTTTAACCAGTACTGTCCTCACTGCTGGCTGCTGTCCCTCTCTGGGGATGGAGACAAGCTCATGGAATCACACAGTGCTGTGGGTTGGAAAGGACCTTTAGGATCATCTCATTCCAAACTCCCTGCCACGGACAGGGATGTCACCCAGATGCTGCTTTCTGCACAGGAAATGCACATATGCATTGGTACATTTCTGCATAAATATCCATATTCAATATGTGTTTTGGACATACAAGCATATCTAACGCCAGTAGAAATTCCCATTTATCAAACTCCTGTACTATTGGCTGACCTTACAGTCTTCCTTCAGACATTTATGAGGCAAGACACTGGAAAAGCTGGAATTTGGGGGGATGGTGGCAGGGGATGAAAGCAAGGCCTCCCTCCCAGCATGGATGCCACCGGACAGCAGCTCCTCCCAGCTCCCTTCTCTTTTTAAGGGAAGATTACAGAGGAGCAGCTGCCTTGGGGTGAGATGTGAAACAATCAGCATACTCTGTGCCATGCTCCAGCAGTGGCAGCCAACCTGCAGGTGAGTGCAGCCCACAGAATTGCTATTTTGCTAAAAAGTCCAAAATACAGACGGGTTAGCAGCAGAGAAAATGGCATTTCACTCCACAGGCTTCATCCACTATGAAATTTGGGGAAAATCTATTCCACACATACATTACCAGCTGCCTGAAACCAGCACCAAAATGTACTCCTGTGTCTGCAGGCTCTGTGTCCAGGATGTTAATTAGTGCTCCTTTCCCTCCTGCCACGGGATGAGGGCCAGGTAAACGCTCTGCACAAGTCAGTGTGATTAATCTGCCAAATCCATGATTGGCTGCCCATCACGTAGGAGTCCCACAGTTAATTCACAGCTCCAGAAGACACAAACACATTTCATGCCTTCCTGAAGCCAGCCAGCATCAGCTGCCTCCTCCCTGCAGAGCTGACAAGGCTCACGGATTTAAACCCACGATTCCTTGGAAAACAGACTGGAATAGTGTGACAAATTGAGAAAGTCTGCAAGTTAATTTGTATCAGCCTTTAATTACGTTCGTTTCTAGAGGTTTCCCTTTATTATTGTCTTGCTGTCAGGGTTAAATTAAAAGGCGTTCCAAGTGCATCCCCCCTAAAACAGGCACAGGTTTGAGAAAACTTGACCAGAGCAGCCCTGGATCCCTGGAAATGTCCAAGGCCAGGTTGGACAGGGCTTGGAGCAGCCTGGGATAGTGGAAGGTATCCCTGCCCAGGGAACTGGATGGGCTTTAAGGTCCTTTCCAGCCCAAACCATTCCGGTATTCTATGGAAAGTTCCTTTTGGGAAACCTTATGTTCCAGGAACCAGATCTTAGACAAGAGTCCTTATAGGAAACTTAGTGCTTTCTGCTGCAGTTGGAACAGTGGGATTTGGGGCCAAGGAAACCCCAAGAGCAATAATTAAAGCTTAAAAATAAGTGAATTACAGCTGGATGAAAACATTCAGTAAGTGACAGAGAAATACACTGCACTCGAAACCGTGCTGGGTTGAAACTGCTCACTTCCTTCCTTTTTCACATTTAGTTCACTTGTTCAGGACCTATTTTCTATAATTCCTATTTGGAGAACATCCATTACCTGTCTATTCATGGAGCTATCCAGCCAGGACCCACCCAGGCTCATACCTGATGCTTTAGCAAATCCAAGTCTAGTTCAGCATCTCTCTGCCAGCATCCTTCTCCACTGAGCCATCATCATCATCCCTGGACCTTCCTGGCAACCTGAATACCTAAAACTACCCTCCAACATTTCAAAAAATCCCCACTGCACCACAGAAAGAAGCAGCACAGGAGAGAGGCAGAGTTCAGGAATACGGAGGGCAAGGACACAACTGGGGCAGAGCTGTTGCTGGTTCCCCCCACAGCGGACAGAAATATCCCCATTTGTGTAAATACAGCCTTAGTCAACAGGGTGACAAATCCATACAGAGATAAATGTCACCCGCTGACGTCAGTACCACAGCAACCTAATCAAAGTACAGCCTTCAGCTATTTTTAAACCACAGTTCAAGTATTTTTCTTCAAAATAAAAAAAAAAATTGTTAAAACCCATCTTAAAAAAAAAAAAAATCTCTTGAAAAATAAATGTATTTAGCAGTAAAACAGAGCTGAAATATTTCTTTCTCTCTGGTGCTGTGGCCATACAATAAAAGCTTTACCCAAGCTTGAAACTTGCTGTTCCATCTGATGCGTCAGTGCACTAGAAAGCAAAAGATAAGGATTTGGAAAAGCGAGCACATCAGATTGGCACTGGCCTTTGTATTGGAAATTTACCCAGACAGGTTAAAAATAACACGGGGAACATTGGGAGCCATGCTGAAGGTCGCTGGCGGCCGAGCTGCTGTTTTTATAGTAGGAGCTGCCGGGCACACGTGACGGCCCCTGCCAGCACTTGTGTCCCCAGCACACGCCGGGATCCCCTCACAGAGCCTGCTCAGGACCAGCACAGCAGAGGAGCTGAGCCCAAAGCTTCCTTGAGGGACCTGTTTTCCTTCTCAAACGCAGCCCTGTGTGACTGACACTGAAGGGAGTCGTTCCTGCCCGCTGGCCAACATTCCCGTTCTGCACTCCCGTGGCTCTCAGGGCCGGTGTCAGTGACACAGCGGTGCTCACACAGAGCTCGGCACACGGCTCCCCAAGCTCAGTGAGAAGAGCATCAGCACCTGTGCAAGAGAGCCGGGCAAACATCCACCACCGTGAGCAACCCGAGGGGATGTTCCCCATGGTGGCTCACCATCGTCTCCATTTAGGAAAAAAAAACACAGAATCCTCAAGGTTGGAGAGGCCTTCAAGATCATCCAGTCCAAACACCAACACAGTGCCACCATAATTGCCCTCAGTGATACCCCCAGGTGCCTCTGGAATGTTTCCATTGCACTAGCTTCTGGTGGGGCAACTAACTGCACCACCCTCCTTTCAGTGATATTTTTTTTTTCTATATCCAATATTCAATATCCAATCTGAACCTCCCCTGAGAGGCCACCTCCTCTCATCCTTTCACTTGAGGCACAGCAGAAGAGCTCTGCTCTAACCCCCACTTCATGACAACCTCTTGTCAGGTAGTTGTAGAGAGCGATGAGGTCCCCCCTGAGTCTCCTCTCCTCCAGAAGGAGAGCTGGAAAGGAAGCAATTCCAAAATGGGAACAGCTGATTCTGGACTTCATGGATGCAAGAGGCTCTGCTGCTTCCTTGCAGTTGTAAAGTTTTCCGTAAACACTTCATGTGGGGGTAAAGTGTCTCCAACAGTTAAATCTTCAATTTCAGCTCAGACTCCATAGGCAGCATACAGAAGTCACTACTGGGTGTTGGCAGAGTTGAGCAGTGACCACCTATCATGCACCCAAGTCCCCTTTCCATGCTGTCCTTGAAAGGAGAGGTGGCACGGATTGGATGCTGCTGGGAATGTCTGGCAGCAGGCGCTCACATTGATCTCTTCTCCTTGTTTGCTGGTTTTAAGGGAAGAAACTTGCTTTTTAGGAGGAGCAAGAAGCTTTAATTCTTCCTTCAACTGGAAAGTACAGCTCATTTAAGGATTTCTTGAAGTTATCTGTACTTAACAGAGGGATGCCCAAAACGGGTTCTGCTCCCACAGAAAAACTGGATCTCCAGCCCCTGTGGCCTTACTCAAGCCCAAACTCCACAGGTAAGGACCGGTTGCCAAGGGCTTCCAAGCTTAACTGGACAGAAGGAAATAAATCTTCAGCAGCAAGAGAACAAATATCAGCACAGGAGGATGAAAAACACGAGGGAAGGGAAGAGGAAAATTCCCATCGGCTCCTACTCGGTGAGATCACACACACGCCTCAACTCGTGAAGATGCACATGAAGACCAAGACAGACGTACATCAATGCCTCTCTCAACCGAGGGCTTGCCTTATTTAATGGAAGGCAGCAGAGATAAACCTCTGGGATAAACTAGCAGTGGAAGAATCCATTTCCCCACCAGAGAGAATCAATAATTATCCATTTTCCCTTTTATCCTCCTCGTCGTTCGGCGAATGGCAGCAAACGAGCTAACTGCAGCTCCCATCTGCTCCCCTCCCAGATGTTCCTCCAGCTCCGGAATCCCCAGCAGAGCCCGCACCAAACCTGTTCTGAGGGGATTCTCTTGCCAAATTTAAACATGACAAGCAAAGCAGCTTCCCTAGGAATGCTAAATTTAGTGCAGCTTGACCGCGTAACCCACAGAGCTGGACATGCAGAGGGGCTCTCCCGGGACTCAGCACTTGTGTCCAGCTCATTTCCAGTTGGGAATACACTGGCTCATGGATCTGGAGTAGCACACAGACTCTAATTACATTAAGGAACACAAGTACAGAATAACAAAGTCTTTAAGGAAGAGCCATGCTGAGAGCTCCAAGGTCCCCCGCAGCACTTTCCCAAATAAAACCCCACATTCAGGGAGGGGGGGAAGGAACACAAAGTGCATTTACTGTAACGCTCGCAGATGAAAAATTGTAATTGCTCTGCCTTGACATCTGGTTTCTATTTCACTCCCATTCTATCAGGTTACATAACAAACAGATGATGCACCAGAGCCCCGGAGTTCTTCAGCAAGTCTTGTGCGGATTTGGTGTTTACATTCCTCGGCATAAAAATTCAAGCTATGCCACACACACAGGCATGTTCGAGGCAGACAGAGCGCTCGGAGACAAATGAGCAGTTTGCAGAGGAAAAGGAAGGCTGATTGGGGAGTGTGGGCGTGTTTTTAATAGAAGATTCCGTACAGAAAATCCTCCGCTGTCCCGATCCAGTTCAGGAATTGAGTCTGCACACGACGGCACAGCTCGCAGCTGTGCAGACGGAGTTTACAGGAGCGAGCCACAGGGAACGCACGAGTTTACAGCCGGGCGAAACACTCGGCTGAAGCCAGTGCCAAATTTAATGATGCAAACCACAAATTCCATCCTGCCCTGTTATCTAACCAAGCACGACCTCTGGGGCCTTCCTCCACCTTCTCATTTGGGGTTGGTTTTTTTTTTTTTTTTAAAGAAAATGGCACTTTTCACTCACTTCAGCTGTCACAGTGATTCACAGCCTCAAGAGCACGCTGGAACTCAGGCATCCACTTCGCTGACCTTGTCCCCAGACATCACAGACTTTCTTCTGAGTCAACAGCACATCCTTCCTCGGCAGCAATTCAGGAAGTCGTGCAGCGCTAATAAAGCTGACTCAGCTGAGCACAGGTCCCAGAGAATCCCCTTTCCCTCCCCAAAACACTGGCACACAGGAATGAACGCACCAAGAGCTGGAAAATCATGGAGCTCATGCTGCTCCGGTGCTTCTCTCTGAAATTTGATCTGCAATAATCTTGATTTATTCACAAACCCCCCCTATTAATGGAAAATTTTGTTCACAAAATATTTTCCACGGTTCACACAAACAACAAATAGCCCCAAACTTTAAGTCTCCCCCAAGCTTCTTTAATTGCCAGCCTGGCCTTCTTTATCTTCACCTTTTGGGCCAGTAAAAGCACCAAATTAGCAAGCACCAAAATAGCCAGAATAATAAACTCATCTCACACATGATTCTATATTCTGTTCCCATTTTGGGCTCTCTGTTTTGCTTCTTAGAGGCCAAAATAACCTTGTGCTTCTCACTGTCAGGCAGGACACTTGTTCAGGGTGACATTCAGCTTCCTAAGGTACAACCCAGCCTGGGGCTGGTTTCATACCTTCAGGAGAGGCCAATTCGCATGAGGACTTGCCAACCTCACCACCACAAGTTATGCTTGAAGGAAGTAAGCCTGGGACCCTCTCTCAACTGCAATGCAAGGGTGTAAAATGTGTCCTGTAAGAGGGTACAAGATCCCCGTGCCGTGTTTGGGAAACGCCTGCCAGGGCTCCCTGTGGATGGGACCTCTCCGAGCAGGAGGTCACTGACATTTCAGCTGGAGCCAAATATGAAAATAATAAAAGCCCTGATGGACATTGCTGCAATGCCTGCTGGTTTCCAAGGCCGTGGCTGGCTTTTCTCCTCACGCTGCCCTCACACAAATCTGCACACACCCAAGCGCCGTGGTGAGAGGGGCACACCAGAAATGGTGCAGGCATTAGTCATGGGCAGGCAAGGGGAGAAATGCTCCAAAATACCAGTTTTCATGAGGCCTGTTCCTCAGGTACTACAGGTATCTCTCCACTGCTAGCTCAGGCACACACAACAGCAGAAAAGGACATTTTCCTGGCCAGAGAACCACTTCTGGCCACGTCTTAACAAGTTTATCATTAAGCAGCAAGAAAGCAATTAACAGTATTGACTTCGAAGAAACACACAGCACTAGGTGCATTCCACTCCTTACCACGAGGTGTTTCTCCCTCTGTTTCCACCCTGGACTAGGTCCTTAGAAAGCCCACAAAGCAGCAGTTTAGGGGAAGAAAGAAGGGAAAAAGAAAAGAAAAAAAATTTCAAAAAAACCCATCCAAACAATGTTACCTCCCATTACAAAATTCCAACAGCTAAAATACTTAAGGTGTCCCATGGAAATTCCATGGAAATTAAGCACAGAGGACAAGAGCAAGGGGCAGAGGGAGCACTGCTGTAGCCAGCAGCCCCAGCACCGAGACCTCAAGCAACAGCAGTTCCTTACTCCAGGACATAACTTTACACCTATCCACACTTCACTGCTCTTCTTCAAGCACCCAAATGAATGTGTTTATTCTTCCATTTCACCTCCAGTTGTCCATCCACTAAAATCCATCAGGGATTTAGTCTGTGGTGATGCCATGTTTATAGCTGGTGAAGGAGTTCATGGGTTGTGCTTTGGATATCTCCTACTGCTGCTGGGGGCAAGCCAGGCAGCAAAGGGGTCCTCTCCAAAATCAGCACACAGCCCAGTCAAAACACATCCTGGAGCATGCCAAGGGCAGAACAGGGAAGCCCACAGGGAGGCCAAGAGATGCGGAGAGAGTTTTAATTCCGTGCCTCTCAACACCTGTATTTCAAGCAGCAAGCGACACTCTGAGGAAAGGGACTGCAAGACTGACTAGCTCAGGGGCCAAGATGGAAAAGCTGTTTCTCCAGCACCAAAAATTTTAAGTGCTTATTCATCCCTGCTTGTCATCTGTAAGCAAACTACTCCTCCATTCACTACAGGCTGGCAGAATGCAAAGGCGTCGCGCAGGAGCCTTCCCCTGTACTATTATAAATGATGCTATTTTTGCCTCTGAGCCTCCGGTAGCACGGATCCCACATCCCTCACAGCCTCAGCCCAGCTCCCTGCGCTCTGCTATTGTGTCTTCCTGAGCCTGAGGTGTTTTCCTGCTGCAGCTTCACCTGCTGAGAGCAGAGCTGTGCCCACGTGCCTTCACCGTGTACAGCCACTCATTTGGAGCACAGGACAATTCATCCAGAGCCACACTTGCCCAGCGAGTCCCGGTCCCATCTGGGCTGCACCCCCGAGCTTTTGGCACTCCTGGCACCTCTGGTAACCAGGGAAGAGCTGCCACAGCCGTGCCAGGCACCAAACCCAGCACATCCCATCCCGTGTGTTCTGCCCTCTCAGCTCTTCTCACCAGCACCAAGCTTTCCCTGCTGCCAGACAAAACATCTCCCAGCTGCCAGCACGCGGCTGGGCTGGCACGGCCAAGGGCACCAGGCAGAGGTCAGCGGCTCCAAGAAGCCACACAGCAAGGCATGGGATGCTCAGAGTGATCCCTCATTAGATGTGGCAGCATTTGTCATCCTGCACCCACAGCAGCGCTTTGTGAGCCCCACAGTGCTGAGGGGAAAACACCCCACACACTTCAGTTCATTGTCCCAACACCTAAGAAAGAGCTTGCGCTGAATTACAATTTGGGGACCAGAGACAGCACAGCTCAAATGCTCTGCCTGCATCCAAGACCTGAGCCAGGAGATGTGGAAGCTCCGAATCAGAAGTGCTTCAATTAAAGGACTCAGCAGATGACCAGTGAAGGTGGCCAGCAGCCTCCACTAGTTCCAGTTTGGGAGGAGGAGGAGGAGGAGGAGGAGGGAGGAGAAACATCCCAGGCAGATTTTTCCTCCCTACATCTTTCCCTGTGCACAAAGGTATCCTTAGTCAGGGAAATCATTAACTTGGAAGAGGCAGAGGGGTAAATAACGCAGATCTAAGCAGATAAAACACGGAGAATTTGCCAATACCGAGAATATATTAACAAACCAAGATGTTATTAACAACTTGCAAATGTGACAAAGCTAGTGAAGCTCACAGACACGATGGAAACACAGGCTTGGTGGGAAACAGTAAGCAAAAATATTAAAGGAGCAGATACTGAGCATTCTGCCTTCTTCAAAATCTTTGAAAGCTGTTGGTGAGATGGTGTCTTTGCCAGATACAATCTCACCAACAACGGTTCCTAAACACTACCTACTGCTTCTTACTGCAAAATAAAACCAGGTGAAGATTTTGGGGGATGAAAAACCCATTAGTCCCACAGTTGTTTCTTGCAAGAGGAAAAAGGAGTTTCCAGCGAGGCAGAACTCATCTCCCAACACAAGTGTGTATCATACCTCTGCCTGCTCAAGCCACAAATGTTTATGTGCCTAAACCAACTACTCTATCATTATTTCTGAATAAAAACAAGCTCCTTCTGCAGAGCTCTCTGGCTTCAGGAGCCTGAAAAGCCAAACAAGACACCACAAGCAGACCCCTTTATGCCAGCTCACCTTCCCCAGGAGGGAGGGTTCATCCCACAGCAGAGCTGGGCTGCTGCAACTACAGAACCCAGCTCTGGGGACTGGTGGCTCCTGAAGGGACTCTCCTGAAGAAAGCAGCCCCAACCATGAAACACAAGCTGAAATAGGAAGGAAATATTCATTTTAGAGTCCACGTGTTTTTTTGAACACTTCCAGGGATGGCAACTCCACCACTGCACCGAGCAGCCTGTTCCAGTGCTTTACAAGAAAAAAAAATTGACCTCAGGCACAAAGGAATTCAGAGACTCCTCAATGTGGGATGGGCATCTCAGAGAGCTCCCAGAACCAACAACCACCCCATGTCCCAGCCTGATCAGCGGGGACAGGGGATCTCCAGCTCTCCAGCACCCAGGTCCAGGGGAGGGGAAAAAGCCAAGCACACCCTGAGCTGCCACAGCTTCACTCAGCAAACTGCAGCTCTGTGTTTACCCCAGCATCACTCACTGCCCACAGCATGCCACGTGATGCTCTGTTCAGAGGCACCACAGACACCTGAGATGGGAAAATGAGAGTGAGTGTGTGTGTGTGTGTGTGTGTGTGTGTGTGTATGATCAGCAGGCTCCAGCACCCTGACCCAACACCAGGCTGTGGAAAAGCCCAGCCCAGCCCTAAGGAATAAACCCTGAACAGTTCAGACAGAAGGAGCCTGGACAGACACACAGCAGCCACATCAGGGGAGCTGCTTTGTGCCCACTGCAGAGCCTAAACACCACCCTGGCATCAACAAGAAGAAAGAGAAAAGCAGGAAAAGCCCATGCAGCCTGCACCCCGACACAGGCACGGGCAGGGAGCTGCCAGAGAGCCCCAGTGACACAACCCCCGCTGCCTTTTCCTCCAACCTCAACCCCTTGGGGCTCCCCCAACACCACCCTGCACATCACAGACCAAGGAATAAACAAACTGATCAGAAAAATGCTTTTAAACCTGCGTTTTCACTCTCAAACCTCGAGCTCTTATGGGGGAAAAGGGTAGCGGGGACATTTTTGCACACATTCTGCATTTTGGCCAAAACACATAAATCTCTCCGTGAATATTAGTGTGCAGCTCCAGAGAGGAGGAGGAAGGCCAAGGGAACAAGATGAGAAATCCTGGAAAATACAGAGTTTATCAAATCCCCACATGAGGCTGAGAGCCAGCCATGCTCTCCTTCCTGGCAATGCAAGTCACCTTTGAGCAGACAGTGTTCTCCCCAAAATAGGTGTTCTGCCTCTGGAATTTCTTCCAAACCCATCAAGGCCCCCCTTCCAGTGTTGATCCATTGGCATGCACAGAATGGGTTGTTTTTCAAAGGACAGAAGGAATACCTGCAGAAGTTTATAATGGAACAGTTTGGTTTAGAGCAGCTACAGCTGATTTCTCAAAACTGGCAAAAATACCTGCCAAGAGTTTTCATCCACAGCTGGGATATTGAGGAATTTTCCCCCACCCCTCCACCAGCAGTTTGTGTTTGTATTTTGATGTAGATTAGAGAATAACAAATAATATTAAAAAAAAAATCTAAATTTTAGAAATGCTTCTAGATCATTCTTATTCTCAAGTCTGCTCAACTGCTCCATTTAGAGGCAGGGCAGCTGTGGGGGCAGTGGGAGGAGGAACGTTCTCCAGGAAAGGCCAGAGAGCAGTCCCACCAAGGCACTCTGCAAGGAGGAACCTCTGCAGACAGCCAGCAGTTTCCATCCCACTCTCTAGCTGCCAATGGATGGTCCCAGCCTCTCCAGCAGCTCCCTGAAGCTTCCCTAGTGCAGGAGGATGACCCACTTTCCAGGTTTCTCACCCCCCTCCCCATTTCCAGCAGCATTCAGAACGCTGTTTGCACAACAGCTGTTCCAGCAAATGGCTTTGCAGAAAGTCTCTTTCATCTGGTGGCTGGAACATCTAAAGATCAAGTCCCTGTTGCCCAATGATTTGGGCAATCACTCCCAAAACATCACGTTCTTTTGTGCAACTGCTGTCCACCGTTTCTCCAACAAAAGCAAACACCACAAATACCAGTCAAAAAAAGATAAAATTAAAAAAGTAAAATAAAAAAAAATTAAAAAAAAACAGAGTCTGAGCAAGCAGCTTGAGAAGGAGCCTCCCAAGTGATGCGAGGTGAAGCAGTGAAACGAGGGCTGGGAGTCACTGAGCAGAACCTTGCTCACAGCCACAAACACACTCCTGCTTTCCCAGTAAATCAAACAGATGCACCCAAACCCATTAAGTTCTAAGCTGCAGAACAATACATATCTTTATAACTGGAGCAGAATTCCAGAAGTTAAGGAGGGGTGGAGGGTGAAGGGGCTGGCAGCACAAAGTGCAGCAGCTCTGCCAGCCCAGCCTTGCACCCTTGGACTCGACCACCCTGCAGCTGCAGAACTGGGACCTCTGGCCTGCCTGGGGGCACGCTGGAGTCCAAGAGTATTTACGCTGACAGAGACAAGCGAGGGCTGTGACGATTTATTGACGCAAGAGCTATTTTGTGCTCCATGCCAGAAATTAATCAGTGGAGGAGGAGGAATTCTTCTTAAGCGCTTTGGTGAGCTGCTAAAAACAACAGGCTGAGGTCTCCCATGACAAACACCACTGAAAAGAGAGGAAAGGAAGAAAAAAAAATTCAAAGGGCAACTTCCACAGAGCAGCCTCTTCAGAAGGATTCAGGAATCAGGCGGTGCCTGAGCAGAACCTGCCTGCGTAACTTTCCTTGTGAAAAAGAAAATACATGAGAGGAATGAATCACACCTTTCCCAAACATCTGTCAACACAACTTGGTGCTGTGTTTGTTCAGATCAACCTGTCTCAAGTTTATTTGGGGGAGGTGGAGGTGGTGGTGAAGGTGTAGTGACCCTTCAGGTTGGCTCTACCTGCTGCAGTTCAGATAAAAAGAAGGAAACCAGGGGCAACAGTCCCATCACCTCCTTGAAAGAGTTACTGCACAGAGCTCCACTTTGAAGGGAAAAAATGAAAAAGAAAAGAATCTTTAATGCAGGCTGAAGGAATAGCATCAGCCCTACCTGCCAAGAAGACATCATGATAAACCTGTCAAGAGTTACGAGCCTGCAGAACAGGCCTTGCACCTGCTGGAAAGGAAAAAAAGGAAGGGAAAAAGCCATCTAATGCCAATCAGATTCTTGCTGCTGGCAGGGAAGAGATGCCAGAGCCCTTCTCCTGGGTTTGGTAAGCTGTGAGGATCACATGCTTTCCCCTGGCAGAGGTTCTGTGAGACCACTGGCACCTTAGTTAGAATAAAGCAAGTTCTGGGAAGTTGCAGAGATTTTTCCTGAAGCGACAGACGTCAAGGATTCAGTACTTGGATGGACTTGTGGAGTTTGGTGTATGATCTTTTTTACTGTTTTGGATGATTTTATGACCATTAAAGAGAGGGTTGGTCTAGTTCAGGCTTTTATGTCTTCCCACAGGAGCAGCTCAAGCATTTTCTAGATCAGGAGTTAAAAAAAACATTTAAAACTGTTTCTCTTTATAGGCAGCATAAAATAAAGGTCACAGTTAACAGAGAGGGTTAAGCCTTGCTTGAGTAGAAAGTGCAAGTTTTGAATGCCGAAACAGAAGAGCAAAATACAATTCTCAAGGGATTATTTTAACATCACCACCAGGCTTTAAAGGTTTCCTGCCTGAAGAATTGTCAATTGATGAGAACTGCCGAAACCACCTTTCCAGCAGCAGCAGCAGACAAAAAATCCAGCTGCTCTCAGATCTCTGAGCAGATCACCCAGCCGGGGCCGCGTTTCCCATCTCCGGCCGCTCCCGTTTGCCGAGCCCCAGCATTGATCCGGGGCCATTGATCCCAGGTGACACAAAGAGTCACCACACGGGACACAGAGTCACCACACGGGAGTTCAGGGACAGCAGCAGCTGCCAGAGAAACTCAGCATCCACAGCACAGCCCACGGGGAGCACGCAGAGCCCACGGCCCCTCGCCCTGCGCTCCATGGTTTGATCCTGGTGGGATCACAGAGGAGGACAAACAGGCACCTGAGGCCAAGGCTGGCAGCTCACAGCTCCCATCACCATTTGCCCCATAAAGCTATTTATGTGGTTTGGCAGCACAAGGGCTTCCAGAATAGCAAAAGGGTCAGGATTGATTTTTTTTAAAAAAAAGCAACAGGTGATTTCTTTGAATTCGGCTGCGATTTCTCCAACGCGCTGCGGATCCCAGCCCTCGCACAGAGCACAGGGGGTTTCCAGCAGTCCCCTCTACTGCAAGCAGCTCTCCTGGAGGAGAGGCACTCTGCTTCTGCTCTGTTCACAGCTAAGTCAGCAAAAGAAGTTGTTTTTCAGTGCTGGGATTGTTCAGCCCTTGGTAAAACCAAAATGACAGAAAAGAAACCCCAAGAAACAACAAATAAAAGTAAAATTTACTCCATCGGCCCCCTCCAAAAATCCACATCACACATGAGCAGAGGCTGAGAGGGTGCAGAGGCTGTTGTCACAACCCTGCCTGTGCTTCCCCCCCTCCCCAGGTATCCACAGGTAGCTGTGGTCAGGCTCCTGTCTCCCCAGGCTGACCCTGCCCAGCCATCCTGGCAGAACCTCCTCACGCTTGGCAACTCAAGCTTCCAAAACATTTCTTGCAACATCAAAGTGGAGCAGGGCAGCTACAAACACGGAGAAGATTAAGTCTGGCCTGTGGATTCCCTGGCAAAGCCTGTGCTGCCAGGGTTCAAAGCAGGACCAGCAATGCCCCACTGAACCCCAAATACACTCAGGAGCTCCTGGGAACTCCCGCAGGCACTGCTGCCACCAGGGGTGGCTTCCAGCTGAGACAGGAGGGTCTCAGAAAAGCCCCCCTGGGATTATTCCCATATGGAATTCACTTTTCAATAGGTATGAAGTTTAATATCAGCCTCATCCTTCTGAAAGGCTAAAAACCTGCTTCCACACCTGAGCAAATGAGTCCATCAAGCCAAAGGGTGACAGCAATCCCCAGGGGGAACCCCAAGAGCTGCTGAGCACCTCAAAGCAAGGCAGGGCACTGCAGGTAAAGCATCTTTAGATTTTCCCAGTAACTGATGAAACAACACTACTTTGATTTTGGTTATGGAAACAAAACCTTTAAAAGACCTGCTGATGCATTAATTTTTGTTTTCTTAGCAGAAGAATAAATTGTGTGCCCCATTTCTCAGTGGTTTGACCACTCCACCTGGCAGCTCAAACAGTGCAGGTGTCAAGGTTTTCCCTGCTTAATGGCCTAAATAGAAATAATAAAATAAAGAAAGCAAAGTGTGGGGGGGAATTTCTGGTACATGGCAAGCTATGAGGAGGAAGGGTCTGGCAAACCTTTACTGAAAGATGGGAGAATTACCAATTCCACAATTGTTCATTCTCCAGTCAGGCACCTGCTACTCCACGTTCACTAGCTCCCAGCTATCCTCTGACTGTAAAGGCAGTTTCTGCAGATGTCAGAGGATGAAAAAGATCCACTAAACACTACAGTGAAAGAAGAAACCTTGCTGCAATTGTTTACCCACTCTTCCGGTAGCAGATTGAATTTGGGGAAGTATGAGACACAGGGCAAACTGGGCTTGACCAGAAGTGAGTAACAAAAATGCAGTAACCTTGTAGAAAAAGGTCTGTCTCCTTTCCAAATGGGACACAAGATCCCAAGGACTATCTCAAACATTATTGCAGAATCACCCGACTTTAAAAGTACAACCTTTTTTATATCCTTCCCCTACCCTGTACTTCATTCAAAATAATCCAGAGTTCTCAGCTTCTCATCACAAGTACCTGCTTCTTATCTTTGCACTGCAGGAAACATCACAGGCTAAAAAACTTACTTTAGAAACAGGCTTTTAAAGAATTCCTAAGTGCAAGAACTGCATTTAAAGAAAAAGCAGAAATGAGAGGAATGTACTTGGCAGGGACACTGACCTAGCAGGAACTTCAGCTTGAACCCCAAGTTGAAACACAAAACTATTCTTCTCTTTTGAGGGTACAATCAAACCCTTGCACAGAAAGTCCCAACTATTTGAAGCTCCAGAAAGTGAAAACTTCACAGGTTTAGTGGGAGCAGACTTAAAACTTTCAAGGACCTCAAAATGACACCGTTCCTAGAGGAAATCCAGGACAGGCTCAGCTCCCACATGGGTAAGAACAGGAATGAAGGTGGAAAAGGTGTTCTGTCATGGGCTGGAGAAAGAAAAGTGAATGGAGACATGGCCAGTTCCATCTGCTGGAGATTCCAGCTGTTCTAACCAGAGCTTGTTGCTGAGTTTACCCCACAGCCAACCCCAAAGCCCCCCCCAAAAACTGGGGGACCAGGCTGCTCAGGGGAACAGCCTCTGAATTCCCACTCGAGAATAATCCAGTAAAACCAGAGCACCTGGTAAGGGGAAGCAAGGCTCTCTGGAAGTGTCCAAGGCCAGGTTGGAGGGGGCTTGGAGCAGCCTGGGATAGTGGAAGGTGTCCCTGCCCATGGATGGAGTGGGCTTCACAGCCCCATCCCACCCAAACCATGCCTCCATCATACACCATTGTCCAGGTGCTCTTCCACAGTCACCAAGCACCCACCACGGCCCAGCCCTGCTAGAGGAGGGCTGGAGCTCACCCCCCCAGTCCCTATGTTTATTTGAAATGATGCTCTTGCCCCCAGATAACTTCCCCAGACAGCCTCATTGCTGCCAGAAAGTAGGTCAGTGTCATTTAAAGCCGCCTTGAAATGCATCTCCACAGAAACTTCTTAATCTTTAAAAAGAGAACGCATCAAATATTTATCGTGCGGTGCAAGACGTTGGGAGATGCTCGTGGGGAGAGCTCATGTGTGTGTGTGTGTGCGCTGCATGAAATGGCTTTCCATGCCTCACTGAGCTGTGGAGGAGGGCAGCAGAGTGGCTGGCTGCAGATAAAGCCCCGTACAGAAGTCCTTATCTGCCCAGCAAATCACAGTACGTGACTCCCCAACTCGTTCTCCCGGTGCCGTGTGATCCCGGAGCTCTCTGCTTCCTCCAGGAGCTCCTCTCAGCCCTAATGATCCCTGCTGCAGATTGTATCCTATCAGCCAGGCAGCTCATTCTCAAAACTTCAATATTCCTAATTATCAAACATTCAGCACTGCAAAATGTAGCTGAAATTTGCATCTCTGCAAGAGTGGCTCTGAAGAAAGGATGGAGCATTTGCATTCAGACTGGTTAATTCCTGCAGGATAACATTTCATAAACAAAATGCTTCATTGAACATGGAGATTTTCAGCTTCTACAAAGGAAAGTGAACTTTAAACAAATACAAATCAGTTGAGTGATTAACTTTAAGTGTTTTGGTTTTTTAAAACTAATCTTTATGTATAACTAGTATCAGCAGAACAATCTTTACTGATTAAAGAAGAGAACGATAGTGAAACTCAAGCCACTGAAAATTAAGGGGGGAGGTAGAAGACAACTGCAAGGAATCATTTAAGGTAAATAAGAGAAGGGGGAAAAACCCTAAAATATTTAAAAAACCCTATAAAAACACCCCACACCTACTCCCAACCCAGTCAGCCTGGGTAAGGTGAGCACCACAGGTTATGTAAGGCAAGCCTAAATTGTGGCCAACGTGAACAGGTTAAGGAGTGAAACTAAACATGCTTTCCCTCGCCCCCCCCCCAAGCTTTGTCATAATCCTAAATGTTATCTTAATTAGCCTAATTGTCTTAATTATACTTTGCAGCAACTTGAGCCTTCGCAGCACAATTCCAGCGTCTTTTTTTCCAGCTTTGTTCCAGCGCTGGAAGAGGCGGCGACTCCTCTGCCAAAAGCCAAAGGACACGTGATGCCTCCCAGGAAGTTTTCTCCCACCTGGGTATTCTTCTTCTCCAAAAGCTATTTCTTATTCCCTACAGAATCTTAGCCCAAAACACAACAAAAGAAGAGGCAGTGGTGGGGGAAGGAGTCACACTTTTCTTAGCCAGCTGAAATCTTCTCTGTGTTTTTCCACCTTGTTCGGCGAGAAGCTCTCGGTGCCCAACACTTCTCACAAAAGCTTTGCAGAGTGAAATGAAAAATCAGAAAAAGCACAGAGAAAAAAACCCAACCCAAACCACTTGCATTCATCTATGCCGCAACAATTTCATGGCACAGCTCCTAAAACATCCCATTAGTGCTGGCCTTGGAGAAGATTAGAGAAGAAAGCTTGAACCCACTGAAGCAAGGCTTAATGGGCTCTTGAGTTAAGCCAGAGCCTTCTCTTAAACAATGCCCATCATTAGGAATAATTACCTGTAGCTGTATAATCAACATGGCTATGATAACTGACATGAGAAGTCCAGATGTCATCTTTGGCAAGGCTTGAGAAATATTTCTGCTCCTTATTATACAACTGACTCTTGAAAGAGAAACGAGCAGCAAGAACATGAGGGGTGAAAAGCCACCACAAAACACTGCAGAATTCCAACCCAACCCTTGGAAGTACAACCAGAGTAAGAACCCAGCACCCAGGAAGGGCACAAGGTGGGTATCCAGCAGCATCCTGCCCAGCTGCCACACCCTGGCTTTTGATCAGACCACCCTTCTCAGCACCATTCTAGAAAGGGTCCTTAGAAAAACAAAGCTCAAGCTGATTTTTGGATCTACAGGAATGCTGAGCCAAGGCAGCAGAAAGAGGCAGGAGAGACAAGTGTTCAGTGATGAATTATGAAAGGAAGCAAGGCAAACCAGCATCAGGCTTCCACTGCCAGTAGCCCAACCAGGAAGGACATCACCACTTCCCAAACCTCAGGAGAGCAGCTCCTTGAGAAGCCAAGAAACACCCACGGCTGGGTTTGGACTGCAGGTGGGTGTTTAAGGTGTCCCACCACCACAAGGAGAGAAAAGCAGGTGGCCACAGCTGCCCAGCCTCACTCCTGAGTCATGGAAACACTGAAACAACAATTATCTGTTATCTGAAGAACAGAGCTCCTGAAAAACATCACTCTGCATTTGTGTCTCCAGTAAACACCTGCATTCACACAAACACACATTTCTCAACTCCTCATAGTACCAACAAACTTCATCATCTAACACTGCTATATTATGGAAGCAGAGGCTAGGTTTGTTTTTGTCTTTTTGATCATTCTGATGATTTTAGACACTCATAAACTCATTCCAGTTGTGAGGAGAAGGTCAGATCTCGCCCTGCTGCCTGTAGACTCCAGCACCCCTATTTATTGCAGGATTTCTTCCCCCTTAAATCCTTGGGGCTGTTCTCTGGCTTTTAGCACTTCAGCCTTAATTGTTAACCTCAGCCTGATTAAACTGAAGTCACAGAGTAATCTCTCAGAGGCAGAGTGAAATAAGTCCTTCCACGTGCCTTGTTGTTGTTGGATTATTTGCTTCCCAGCAGCCAGTTCTGTACCATAAACTGAAACAGCCCAAGCACAATTAAAATTCCTCTTACAAAGCTCTAATTAACACAAAAGTTGCCCCAGACTCCCTAAAAACAAATGTGTGAGGCACCTTTAAGCTGGAAAGGAGGTAACTGAGCAGCTACAGATCCTCCTGACAGACAGAAATGCACAATTTGGTAGTGATGAATCATGCCTCAATTTACAAGACACATTAGGGATAATCCCCCAGACAGCATTGAGGTGGATCAATTGACTTTTGTTCCAGCAAAACTATTCCTTCCTGTTAAAAAGTCCAACAGGTTTCTTAAATATCAATAAAGGCAGCAGCAGAACCATGCCCATTCCTTGGAAGTACACTCCATGTCATTAGGGCTCATCAGCACGGATTTAACAAATTAAATATCTGGTTAGTGACTCAGAAAATACCTATTTTCACTGATGCAACCATTAGAAACCCAAATTTTACAACAGTCAGAAGTCTGAAACAGTAAAACTTCCTTGTAACTCTTGGTAACACCAACAGCACTTTCCACCTTCACACCAGGTATCAGATGAAGCAGGAAAGGGAGGGAGGGGGGCTGGATGACCATTTCAGCATAATTAAAAGGTGTGTTCATGCACCAAACTGTGTTTTGGGGTCACTGCTGGGACTCCAAGCGGCCTTACCCTTACCTGGATGGCTTTGGGAGCTCATTGCTGGCAATGTCTAGTCCTTGGGAGAAGGGATTGGAGACAGATCAGTTCCCACGGGAGTAACAGCAGCTCAAAAGAGCTCCAGTGCTTCACCAATACATAGGAGTGGGAAGTGGGGATTAAATCATGGCCACCTTGTAAAATCCAGGGCACAGTGACATGCTGAGTCGTATGGGAAGTAATCCAAGAGGGTGGCAGAGTGTCTTCCAATAGCTTTTAAAATGGGAACCTGCAATTAAAGAAAAAGATGTCTGCGTTAGCAAATGAAGATTAACAGCCATTTAAATTGTACATTATATAACCTATTTATCCCTGAGATTAAACTACAATGCTATTTTAGGCATTAAGGGCTGCAGAGAGAGTAATTTTCAGAGTTGTAAATGTTACACTGATTAATAACCATAAAGATGCAAATTAATACTTAACATTATTTTTTAAAAAAAACAATTAAACAACTTCCCAACGACACATTCACGTCTCAGAAACCCAAAATTCCGTGTTAATTCTCATCCTCCAACAGCACCATATGAAGCCACTTCAGTCCAACAGCTTCCATATTTTAAAAGCCATATGTATGAGTGGTAACTGTACTTCACGCATCTGTTCCCCAAAGAAGTCTAAAGAAAAATTCCTCAGTGCCAAGAAGTGGTCTTGGAGCAGGAAGGAAAAAAACCCACACAATCAATTCCACTCCCACTCTACCCAAGCCTCCAGCAGATTACTAAGAAGCAGCTCCATACTGCCCCAGGGGGAAAAAAAATCCACCATTCCCAATTATTTTGAGGCTGTGTAGTAGAGGGAGGGAGAGAGAACAGAGGGGAAATCACCCACAGAGTCAGCAACCCCTGGCCCCAGCCCCCAAAATATGGAAATACAGAAGCAGTAGATGCCCTGGTTTGGAGAAATCCCCCTGAGACCCATGCTGACCTAACCAGCCACCCTTAGACCAAAGGAACTTGCTCAAGTTCAGTTCTGAGGGGGGTCAGGGGGTTTTTGGCACTATACCAAGTGACATCCAGTATTTCCCATCCTTGGAAGTGTCCAAGGCCAGGTTGCACCAGCCTTGGAGAAACCTGGGATAGTGGAAGGTGTCCCTGCCCATGGCAGGGGTGGAATGGGACGGGCTTTGAGGTTCCTTTCCACCCCAACCATTCTGGGATTCCTGGGCATCCCTGTTTTACAGGCAGGCTGTCTCAGGGATTGTGCTGTGCCAGGGGCACGAGCTGCCAGCCAACACCCCTGACCCAGACTGAACCCAGCTGTGCCCTCCATGCAGAGTATCCCACTGCCACAGGTGACTTCCCTTCTTTGCACCGTGGAACACCCCAAAACCAGCAGCCCAGCCCTCCTGGGTACCCAGGGGAGCTCCTCCTGCCCAGCCAGGCATCACCCAGCGCTGGGGTGAGGTCACCCTGCTGGCAGCAGCCAGCTCCAGCCCTTCCCCACGGATCCAGCTGACTCTGCTCACCCCAAACTGCTCTGGCAGCAGCTCCCAAGGAGTGGTGCCCTGCAGCACTGCTGGGGCGGGGGATGGCAGCTGGAGCTGCCATGGGGACTGCTCCTGCCTTGCACAAGGACCCTCTGGCCACAGTGCCACGGCATTTCAGGCACTGCTGGCTGTCCCTGGAAGAGCTCTTAGCACACTCACATCTGAGTGTTCCTTTCCAAGAAGCAAAACCAGGTCTGAGACTTTCAGCATCAACGCAGTTGCTCAGGATGGGCTTTCTAAAGTTACTTCCCTGATGTGCAGGAAAATGCCTGCTTGAACACAGTCCCTTCCTTGCTGTGCTTCATTAAAAACCCCCTTTAATTGGCTGTTTCTCTGCAGCCCAAGTGTCTCAGCATCACCACTCTCCAAGTTCCTCTCTGCCCATCTTGCATTCTTAGAGACCTGGAACGCGTTCCATGTTACACGTCAAATTCGAGAGAAAATCACTTAAATGTCATTTCCAATCCCTGCAGGTCTCTGCCATCCCGAGTGTTCAAGATGTTCCAGTCCCATTAATCAGCACATCCTGTTAAACAGAGCTGGGTCAGCTTAGACCAGGCATTAGCAAGATACTAACATAATTTATTTTCATTAAAACCAGCAGGTACTGTTGTAGCATAAGCCATCTCAGCTGTAGACAAGAAGGATTTGGAGTGGAGTTACCAGATCTCCCTGTCCTCATTTTCCCAGCACAGGAATGCAAATATGAGCATGAACAGTGAAAGTTTCCCAAAGAAGCTGGACTGAATGAATAGCACCAAAAACCATTCAACAGCACCACCAGTTTAATCCATTCCTACTTCTGCCCCACCCCTGGAAGAGTTCAAGGCCAGGGGCATGGAGCAGTGTGGGACAGTGGGAGGTGTCCCTGCCCATGGCAGGGGGTGGAATGAGATGGGTTTTAAGGTCCCTTCCAATGACTCTGTGATTCCATGATTCTCTCCAGGACACAGCAGTCCTGTCTTAAATTACCTCCCCCAAAAGTGTAATTTTCAGGTGGCCCTTGCCACTGATCTCCATGCAGACCAATGCCAGGTCTCCACCTGCAAAAATTCTGTAAATTTGTCCTTTTGCCAGCATCTCAAGAAAAACATCCCTTACATTAAAAGAAGCGAAACGCCGTCTCTCCCTGTGCCTCGGGTATCGGGAGGTCTAGAGGCTTTTCCAAGCAAATTATCTCGTTTAGGAAAAAAAATAAGATTAAAAAGAAAAACAAACCCGAGTTTGTTTAACTTGTGCTCCAGTGCCTCCCAGGACAAGGGCGATCACCTCTGTCCCGAGGAACAGCGAGTCCACCCCGAGCATTGTTCCAGAGGCACGGGCAGGGACTGGCTCAGGGCCATCTGCCACTGCCACCCCGCACACAGGAGGCACCCCAGAGCCCTGCCTGGGCCAGATGGGGCACAGCAAAGCTCCCTGCTGCATTTTGGGGTGCACCAAAAGCTTTTGAGCTGGATTTTGGGGTGCGCTTCAGGCTACAGCGGGAGCTGAGATGGGCACAGCCAGGCAGAGCGTGCCACCAGCCCCAGGATCACCTGCTGGCCACAGGAGCTGGCCTGGCAGACAGCAAGCAGGGCCACAGGGACCGTGCCAGGGCTGGCAGGGCCACGGGGACCGTGCCAGGGCTGGCACATCCCTGGGCACTGAGCAAAGGAAGGGCTCGGGAGAGCGGCCACGGACAGGGCAGGGGTGGCACCGCAGGAAGTGCCCAGCAGAACTGGTTTGGCAAACAGTATTTAACCAGCACTGGCATCATCCAGCTTCCTGCCTTGCAGGAGAATTTTCAGTCTGGTCACTGCTGGATTGTTAAAAATCTCAGGAACAGGAGCACAAGGAACCACTTAAAGCCTGTTTGTTTCAGCCTGCTTCTAGCAGGGCACACCTGAGAGCACAGGCTCCCTAAAACCACAGGGGCTGGTGCATCAGCAGCTGTACCCTCATCACATCCCTGGATCAGAGGGTGGCCACGGTCTGAGAGTGCTGTCACTTCCTTATCACAGCCCCAAACGAGCCTCTGTTCCTGCAGGACAGACTGAGGGGCTCAAAGCACCTCATTTCTCCCTGCTTGGGAGCCTCAGCAAACCACCAAGCGTGGCAAGGCGCCTTCCCTGGGTTTAAAGTAATTCCAAATCTTCTCTTACCACAACAGAAAGCTTTTTTTATTTTATATTTTTTACAGTTCTGACCCAAGACTGATTTGTTGATAGAGGCCTGGAGCAGCTCCCCTGCTGTCAAAGACAGACTGAGAAGGCTGGGGCTGTCCAGCCTGGAGAAGAGAAGGTTGCGTGGTTGGTTACCTCAAAGCAACATTCCATTATCTGAAGGGGCTCTGAGGAAGCTGAAGAGGGACTCTGCATCAGGAACTGCAGTGAGGGGTCAAGGAATAATGGGTTCACACTGGAAAGAGTGGGAGTTTAGGTATTTGGAAGAATGTTTTACTGTGAGGGTGGTGAGACACTGGCACAGGTTGCCCAGGGAGCTTGTGGATGCATCCC
Organism: Molothrus ater; assembly: GCF_012460135.2. NCBI lineage: Eukaryota > Metazoa > Chordata > Aves > Passeriformes > Icteridae > Molothrus > Molothrus ater. The sequence goes on from NC_050484.2 coordinate 2,025,648, forward strand.
TGGCACTGCTCAGGACCTGGCTGGATGAGGCTTGGAGCAACCTGGGATAGTGAAGGTGCAGGGGGTGGAACAAGGTGATCTCTTAGGTCCCTTCCAACCCCTTATGGTTCTGTGACTCTGTGGCAGCATGAACATTCACCTTGCTCCTCCCAGCCCCTTCCAGATGTGCTTCTGTGCCATCACAAGTCCAGATGTGCAGCAACCACTAATGACAGCCACCAGAGAACTTGATTTACAGAGCTCCATTTTTCAGAGCTTTCACTGCTCTCCAGCCCTGATAAGAATCTTGGCCTGGGGCTGGGCTTGCAGGCTGGGACCAGGAGCTGTGGTGCCCGGCTCTCTCTGACACAGCAGCACTGCTGCCAGCATCCCTCGGTGGAACAAAAGCATTCCACCTCCTGCCTCTGCTCCAGCAGCACCCAGCACCCTGGGGTTTGCTCTCCAAAAGGTTTGCTCCTCACCCACCACCATGGGTGGTACACCCATGGAAGCAGCACTACCACCACCCCCTTCCAAAAGGCATCACCCATCAATCCTCCTGCTTGGCACAGATCCATTCCAACTAGATTGTTTTTTTTTTCCCCAAAATCACCTTCCTGGCTGGATTTAGAGGCAAACAGGACTGGGTTTAGACAAACACACCGAGCTGAAGGGAGGCACAGCCTCTCTCAGAGCTCCATCGATTCAAGCTCTCCTTTGACAACAGATCCTGCGCTTTAACCAGAGCAGGGGAAAGCTGCCTTTGCTTCTCAGGGTTTGTTTATAAAATACTGCCAATACAGGATCCACACACAGAAAGAGCAGGGAAGGAAGAGGCTCAGAAGTGCCTGGAAACAATTCACTGTGACCACAGGGAGATTTACTGCAGCTTTATCCAGGGTGATGGAACGGCTTGGGCTGGAAGGGACCTCAAAGCCCACCCCACTCCCAACCTCTGGCATGGGCAGGGACACCTTCCACCAGGCCAGGCTGCTTTATTTAGAGCAGAGCCAGTGTGAAACAGCCTCCTGAGCTCACCTCCCCTCCAGGGACCTCCATTTCCCAGCCACCACTTTACAAGGTGACAAAAAGAGTGGCAGCAGTCCCCAGGACCCCCAGAGCCCTGAGACAAGATCCCCTCAACCCCTGCTTCTCCAGCAGAATACAGCTTCACTGATCTGCCCCACCAGAGCAGGTTGCACAAGCACTGCCCACAAGTGCTGCTTTTCCAGCAATACTCACACCTCTTCCAGGAAATGTATTTGCAAACTTCAAACACCATCAGACACCCTCCTCAAAGAGTTTGGAGTCTCTAAGCAGTTTTCTGTCTCTAAACACACACTGTGAGAATAGCAGGTGACACTGTGTAAAATCTACTGTCAGCTTAATGCTCAACTGTGGCCAGAAAAGCAACTGGATTACCATGGAATAATGAAAAATAACAATAAAGAAGCAAATTTGCTGCTGTGTTAGCCCAGTTCCTCCAAAACCATGTGGATTTTGTCAGATCTGGACACTCCCCTTCCTTTTCCAAGTAGGCACTGTAAGAGTTTCAAAGGGGCAAGAAAACCATCAGAGGTGTGGTACAAATTTCTCATGCAGGTGAAGCAGATTACAATAAATCTGCAGCCCAGACAGAGGTGACTTAAAGATATCACAGTGATGCAGAATCATGATTAACACAGACAAATCACTGATCACTCAGCTTTCCATCTATTTCTGTCAGGGCTAGAACTTTTCCCCCTGCTTTTGCTGGGTGAGAAGCCGAGTGGACCCAGGAGGAAGGAAAGGGTCCACAATTTGGAAAAAGCACAATTTGCACTGTGCTCTCTGCATTTACCTGCTCCTCCTTAGCTGCACTGAGAAACTGATTCGAGGTGCTGGAAAAAAACCAAAAATTTTCCAGGATTCCAAAAGCAAATGGACAAATTTGTTACAAAAGAGGACAAACACCAAGTGCAGGAGGCCAGGAAACCCACGAGACAAGTCACTGCTTGAGAAGTGTCACCATGCACATGTCCTGTTGTGAAAGACCTCCCAAAGTACATCCTCTTGGATGCTGCTGGAGCACGTGGCAATGAAGAACTTTTAAAGACCTTAAAAAACCTTAAAATCTCATTTGAACGCCAACCTGCAGTCACCAAACCAACTCAGCCCTGCATTGTCCCACACAGACGTGCAGCCCCATCTCCCAAAGTGTAATTTTTGCTCTTTAAAACTTCCTATATTGCACTGAAATCACACATCAGATTCCTTCCAGTTTCTACACCTGCACCCAGTAAGTTAAGGGAAATACTGGCAAGTGGCAGTGCTGACACAAAACTCAGGAATCCTCATGGAAGGGGGACAGAGAGCACAAGCAGTGTGAGCACTGAAGCCTTCACTGCAGTTAGAGCTGTGGAACTGACAATTAAACAGGAAACCCAACCCAGTGGAGCTGTTACCTCTAAGAGCTCCTCTCCAAGGGAACACCAGGTACAAACATGCCCCAGCAAGGAGGATCCAGACTGACCAGTCCAGCCCTCTCTGCCAGGACATACATCCCATCTTGGCCAAACACATGGTTTCCCTGCAGCAGCAGCAGCAGCACAGAGGTGCCTGGATGTGAGATCAAAAGCTCAGCACGGTGATTCAAACACCCAGAGCAGCTCAGGAACACGGCAGCACTTCAAGGAATCAGCCCCAGTGCATTTGTTTAGCAAATGCTGACTTTTCCCAGCCAGCCATCACAAGAGGCTCTCACATGACAGCCCAGAGCTGAACAAACACTGTGCTTCTGCCTCTCCCTGCAACTTCCACTCTCCAGCTCACACACACGGTGAAAATGTGCTGCTCACACCAAACACTGCGACCTCCTGACAGGTTCTGTGTTGTGACACCAGCAGGGATTCCATGTCTGGGCATGTTTGTCCTACATGTTCAATTTTTGTGTGTGTGTGTGTACCAAATTCCAGGACTAACCAACTTCCCAGTTCAGGAAGTTGCAGTGCCTTCCTAGAGAGCCCCTGGGAGCAATCCTGCCACTGTTCCACAAGCAATCCTGCCATTATTCCACAAGCAAGTCCCTGCAATATAAGCAGTGCTACACCTGCACTGAAGTCACTTGTGGCTGTTCATTTTGTTTCTGACAAATGGCAAGACACTATTAACTAATTATGAGCTGCTTTATTAACATGGAACTAATCCACAGCTATGGAAGGGTGGAAAACCTAGGTGGAAATAATTAATCTAATTACATGTAACAGAAATTGTCTACAAAAATAATCAAGGAAAATGTTTTCAAGAGTTTCCCAGCCTTTTGCTTCTTATAGTCACGGAACGCTCCACAGCTGATTTCCAGGGAATCACACGGATTCCCTGAGTAAAGCTGCTTTTCCCAAGCTCTTTTCAGTTGTGTCTCCAAGTCAGGTGCTCAGACTGATCTCTTGTGGAAGTCCAAGCACTGAGACACCAGCCCAAACTGAAAACATGGTATCTTGGTGAAAGTGAAAACACCCTTCGCCCATTTCTATGTTAAATTAACACAAAACTGACATTACTGAGCGTGACCCTGGTAGCATTTTCCTCACAAAGTTTCAAACTGAGGAAATCCCTCGTGGTACCTTGCACAGACACTTTTGCAAATCACCACCCTGACCAGCACTTACAGCTGCTCTGAAAACCAAAGGTGCCTCCACAGCCTAGAAAGAAAAATAATCTGGTGGACACCCCAAAACCCCAAAGTTTTGTACCCTTTCTCCTTCCTTGCTAGGAACATACAGGAGTATCCACATGATTTCTGCTTCCACAGATTTCACAGCAATACCACTGGGCAGATCTCTGAGCAGTTTTTAGACCTCAACAAGAATTGATGTCAAAACCACTGCAGGCATCCCAAACACACAGAGAAGCAGAATCACTTTGGGAACAATCAAGTGGATGAGGAGTGAACTTAAACCCTCCCAAGCATCACCCAAAACTCTGAACAAAAGATCCAGAGCAAATCTGGAAATGCCACCTCATGCTCACCCCAGGTTAAAGTGGCCAACAGCTCGGAAATTATTTTTTTTCAGAGTCGAGCAGGAAGAGCTGCAGATTCAGAACCGCCTGTTTGAAACCTGGGACTGTGCAAATCTGCAGGAATACAGAGCCCCCCTTGACTAGCAAGACTCTGGCAGAGGGTCTGAAAGAGCAGGATGCTTCTGAGCTCAATCCAGTTTCTCAGCAAGAGCAGCAAGAACAAGCAGTCTCACAGATGGATCCGCGTGGGAGGGAGAAAGGATAAAAGTCTGCCTCGGGAGCCTGTTCCAGCTGCTACCGGAGCCTCGCAGGAGTCGGCACCAATTGGGCAGAGCCACCTATAAAAATCTACTGCCTTGGCTTTTGCTGAGGCCCTCTTCTCTCCCAATTCCATGTCTTTCCCTCACCCTACTGTTTCTACGTTTGAAGGAGTCCAAATCAGATAGCTGGAAGTAGTGCTCAACAGAAGGTGAATGCAGACTGGGAGTTTATCCTGTTTCTTCATCCCTGCCTTGTAGATCACCCTCACTGCACACACTACTCAGGAGCAGAAAAATCAAAACTCCTTTTACATGCTTGACTGAGAGGTGATTAAAAATGGAATATTCGAGGCCAGGTTGGAACCTGAACCAGTGAGGGGCAGCCCTGCCCATGGCAGGGGGGTGGAACTAGATGGTCTTTCAGGTCCCTTCTGACCCAAACCCTTCTGTAATTCCATAATTCCACATTATTTTTAACCAGAATCCCCCCAACAACATTTTCAGTGTCAGGAAGAGGCTGTGTGGCCAGCAGAGAAGGAGCTCACCTCACTGGCTGAAAGCAATTCTTTACCGGGGTTGTTTTTCAGCTCCTCAGGTAGGCAAAGGCAGAGAGAAAAACATTTACCTTTTCTCTTCACACACTTGAGCTGTTCCAGCCACATCTGAACTTCTTGTTCCTTCTGACAAAGAATCAGAATAACTGGTCACTAGCTGTGCCTAACCCATCTGGTCTCCCAGCATAAAATAGCTGAGTACATGTGTCATCAATCACTGTTAATTACTTTCATTAACTTGGAAAAAGAATATTGACTTTTTTTAAAGAACAAACATTGTTTAAGGTCAGCCTAGTTCTCTCTCTCTCTTTTTTTTTTTTTAATTGAATGCTATCTGATTACCAAGAGAAAATAATTTGGTCTGAACACTCAAGCAAGCCTGCCACCCAGCTCGTGCAGTTCTTTTGTCTGGTGAGACATTTCCATCTCCTCAAGTCCTTTTCTGGAAGGGCCACTTTGATCCAGAAGCTTCGTGCTGCTCTCCAGTGCCCCGTATTAACCTTGCTGCCATTCCCACCTACTGCCCCCATGGCTTTGGCAGTGCTGACCTTTGGCATGCTCTGGGAAAGAAACATGGCCCCAAGGTCTCCACAAACACATTGCATCACCGTGGAGTGGACATTCAGCCCTCTGCTGTAAACCAGTGACACAGGCACAGACCACAGCAGCCCGCGCGCTCTCATCTGCAGCGCAGCCTCTGCCAGCACATCGAAGCAGCAGGAGCCACACGGCGCCATGCACAGCTCCCCTGCACTGTCCCCCTGCTCCAGAGGCTGCCTGCCATCACCTGGTGGCCCCAGCCTGAGCTCACCTTCCTGCCAAGCACAGGGGTCCCTGCTCACAGAGCCTCGTGTCCAGGCACTCTCTCTGGAGGAGCCACTCCAGCTCAGTGTCTATTACAGTCACTGGCTCCAACACTGCCCACCTCCAGAAACACTGGTTTGTTTGAGGACATCCCCCCAGCAGTGTCCCTGCTGTCCCCCTGTATCCCATAACGCTGCCCCCCATTCCCAGGCTGTGCTTCCCAGCCCACAGTGCAGGAATGTGTGCAGAGCTCAGGTGGGCACCCTCCACCCTGCCTGGTGCCCAGCTCATGGGGCACAGCACAGCCTCACCAACAAAAGCTCTGGGACCTCATCACAAGCTCCAAAGTTTACATCTCTGCATGTTTTGTCCTTCCTGTCTGGCACTGAATGCCAATAATGGTACCAAAACACTGCCCCTTCCCACAGCCACCCAAGCAGCCAGACCCCAGTCCCAATGAACTGCAGGGGATCATGGAATCCCAGAATGGTTTGGGTTGGAAAGGGCATCTCATCCAAACCCCAATGTGTGATGCCACTCTGCCACTTCTCCTTTTAAAAGGCCTGTTTTCCTACAGCAAATAAACATGCCTTGTGTATCTTACTCAAAGGATCTTTACCTAAATCCAAATTTTACATACAAGCATGAAGGATAATGCACCAAACAAAGGAAGAACTCACAACTTTGCCTTTAAAGTGCAATATAATTTACTTTTATTTGTTGGGAAAACCTGTAACCACTGACAGCATCCCTCTGCTGCTGGGATCATCCCTCAGGGATGCTCACAGGGCAGTCCTGGGAAATCTGCTCAGTCAGTCCTGGCTCCTCTGCCAAAGCTGCTGAGACTCCCAAGCCCCAGACTGCTGATAACTCAAGGGGCAGGAATCCCCACAGGAAGCTGAAATAAATATTTAGCTTTATATTCACGGGAGTTCCACCATTTCCAGTTTAAAAGCACAATTAACATTTTCCAGCCACATCCACAGCCAGGATAGGAAACCAAGTCAGTCACCACAAACCTGTGAGTTCCTCTGCTCTACCCCTCTGAACAGGGTTACATTTCTCATGACCAGCATCACCCTTTAATGAAAACTAGAATCATCAGACAAATATTGCAGTCTTAGAAGCTGACAAGCAAGAAAGGCAAGGAAGGAGCAACTGGCACCTCTCAGGCTCCAGGAGGTTTCAAGTTGTTTATTATCTATTTATCTCTTTTATAACACCATCAAAACCAAAGAGGAGCAAAACCCTTTAAAGAAGGTAACCTGCAGGTTACCTTGACAAAGGCCAGCACACTTTTGGGAAATGACTTTCCAGGTGCTGCTCCCAACATCACAGTGGTTCTTTAACCCAGTGTGAAGGAAGAGCTCCATTTACTTTAGGATTTACATTTTATATGGCCCATTTTGCCTGTTTGATGTGAACACAGCAAGGCAAACTGGAATTGTTCTTGGCAATAGGAAAACTGGACTGTAAAGCCATAAAAAGGTTGGACATATTACTGACAAGGATTGACACAGTACCTGCCATGGGGGCTTTTTAAGGTGGGTTTCACAACACTGTCAGTCACCAGTCAGAAAGGGATTTCAACTCTGGGTCCTCAAGGAAGCTTAGAGCCCTAACTTAGGGTTTGGGTTTGAAGGGACCTTAAAGCCCATCCCATTCCACCCCTGCCATGGCAGGGACACCTCCACTGTCCCAGGCTGCTCCAAGCCCCAGTGTCCAGCCTGGCCTTGGGCACTGCCAGGGATCCAGGGGCAGCCACAGCTGCTCTGGGCACCCTGTGCCAGGGCCTGCCCACCCTGCCAGGGAACAATTCCTAATTCCCAATCTCCCATCCAGCCCTGCCCTCTGGCAGTGGGAGCCATTCCTGTGTCCTGTCCCTCCATGCCTTGTCCCCAGTCCCTCTCCAGCTCTCCTGGAGCCCTTTAGGCCCTGAAAGGGCTCTGAGCTCTCCCTGGAGCCTTCTCCTCTCCAGGTGAGCACCCCCAGCTCTCCCAGCCTGGCTCCAGCCCTCAGAGCATCTCTGGAGCCTCCTCTGGGCTCTCTCCAGCTCCTCCCTGGGAGGGCCCCAGGGCTGGGGCAGCTCTGCAGGTGGGGTCTCACCTGAGAGGGGCAGAATCCCCCCTTCCCTGCTGGTCACAGTTCTTTGGATGCAGCCCAGGGTTTGGGGGTTTGGGATTTCTGGGCTGTAGAGCACTCTGCTGGGTCCTGCTGAGCTTCTCATCCACCAACACCTCCAAGCCCTTTATGGCTTTTCACACCAAACAGCACAGACAGAACACTCCTCCAAACACTCCAAACAACTGCCTGCAACTGCCTCCTCTTTCGGGGCGGGAATGAAGCAAAGTAATTTACACCTGCTTTTGTCTCTCTTCAGCCTTTAAAAACATCAAAGCCCAACTTTCGGGGTCTTTCCTGGAGCTTGGGATTTTGCACCTTTGCATGTTTCTAAACCTCCTCCTGTAACTTCTGGTTAACAGCTCCAGCTTCTGCAGCAGGAGGAATTGCTGGGCTTTCAAGATAAGCTGCCATTAGTCACCAAAGCTCTGCAGGATCTCCTCTCACCTCATCCACCTTATCACCTGCTGCTCGGGATACTCTGAAATAAATGAACCAGAAAGAATACAAGGTGAAAACAACACAAATCCAAAAACTGTGTGTAAGCCTTAATCTGGATCCATCTTGTACCTGACAGGAGGTTCTACTGAGCTGGGGTTGGTCTTTTCCCCTGGTAACAAGTGACAGGACAGGAGAAAACAGCCTCACGTTGTTAATGGGAGAGGTTAATGTTGGATATTTAGAAAAATTTCTGCGTGGAGAGAGCTGTCAGTCCTTGGGCAGTGGTGGAGTCCCCATCCCTGGGGTTTAAAAGCCATGTGGATGTGGCACCCGGGACATGGGTTAATGGCAGTGCTGGGGGAACTGTTGGATTTGATGATCTTACAGAACTTCTCCATCTAAATGATTCTGTGCTTCTATGAGCATAATGATTAATAAGCTACATTACAGCAGAGGGGAAAAAATGGCCTGACAGCCGATGCCTGCAGCCACCTCCAGCCCCTTCCCGAGGGAAACCATGCACAGCCTCAGCACACTCCGACAGACAAACACCTCCTCGGGATGTCAGGCAGCTGAACATTTCCATTTCAGCACCAGCTTTCCATTGAAGCAAACGGCAGGGCCACTGCAGAGCAAACAGAGTCCCATTAGCTCAGAGCACTCGGCATGCAAAGCACACTTCAGGGCTGGGGCGGGGGGAAGGAGATTGCAGGAATTCTTTCCTGAAATGGAATGGGGAGATAAGATCGAGTAAAAAGGAGCAGAGGCTGCTGACATATCTAGACTCCCAGAAGCCAGTAAATATGCAAATAAGCTGCCATTTCTGCCAGTAACACTCAGAACCAACTTTGATTCTGCTCAAATATATCGCATTAAACAAGAGAGATAAGCCTGGCACTGAATCCACACAGAGCAGCTCCCTTTGACCAAGACAGCTTCACTTCTCACTCCAGGAAATCCTGAACAAAGCTTTCTATTCAGTCTCCACTCTGACTATCACAGTGTTTATGAATAACTTTGGCCATTCACCTTTTAGTAGTCTGATTTGGAAGTGCTATTAAAAACTCCACATAATGCCATAAACCAGCCTGGAAAAGCTGCATCCATCCAGTCCCAGTCACAAACCCTTCCCTAAACCAGGACAGGGCTTGCTGCCCCAAAGCCACAAACTGCAAATTTCACACAAGATGTCAGAGAGGAGAAAAAGAAAGGGTGTATTGAGTGTGCATCCCTGGAGACAGATTACAGAGCAAGGACTGAAGCTGATGTGACCTGATAGCGATGATAAACTCAGGAGATGATAAAGGCATTCCCTGGACATCCATCTGTTGTCCTTGGGCTTGGACAGACACACCAGGCAGAAATACAGATGTATGAAAATATTAAATATAGACATGATTTGTTCTCATGGATATCAAGTATATACATGTGAAATAAATAGCTGTATATTCAAACACCAGAGGCAAAGAAAGCATTTCTTATTTTCACTCCATTTTATCTGCCTACCAGCTCTGAATCAGTGAGATGTGCTCAAAGGCCAGTGCTGGCTCTAGTCTGAGGTATGCATTTTGCACATTGCTAAACAAAAGCAAAAGCAGCTCTGCCCTGCCACGGCAGGGGCTGAGCTCAGCCTCAATAACCAATTCCATTCCATGAGGCTGTTCCCTGAGAGAGGGAAAACAGCACAGCCTGCAGCCCTCCTCAACAGCCCTTGGCTGCTCTTCTGAGACTCCAGCACACAGGCAAGAGTATCCAGAACGTCAAGCAACCACCAGCATCAAAAAATAAGCATTTAGAGAAGCCAGGGAGATGTAAAAAATAAACCCCAGACCTCTGCAGGCTGAATAAGCCTCCCACGTGTGGCACAACACAACAGGAACAATTTCCCCAGCCATGCCAGGCGCTGCAGGGAGATGAAAGCAGGCTCCAGCTCTCCAGGAGCAGGACCTGCAGGCAGTCAGGAATTCCCAGGAGCAGGAACCCATCCCCAAACCTGTGGCAAGCACAGCAGAGAGCAATCCAACAGGAGGTGGCTGGAGAGGGCTCCCAGTGCAGCAGGAAGGTTATGACAAAGCAGGATTGCTGGCAGGAGGAGAGGCAGAGACATGGGCAGGGCTGAGAAGGGAAGAGGCCAGGGAACACCTGAGCTCAGGCTGTGCCCCTTCCATCCATCACAGCCAGCCCCAGCACTGCCCTGCAGGAGAGCACCAGGACCTGGCCTGGTTTTGCCTGGGTTTCACAGGCACATTCTGGCTCCAGCCTGTGCTCAGAACTCCCTTATCCCTATCCCCAGGCTGCCATCATTCCCATTTTAGCTGCCAGTGCTGGGAAGGAGCCTCAGAGCTATATGCTGAGGCCCTGGAATTTAAATATACGATAACACTGTAAATAAAAGGAAACAAATTCCTTAAGGAAAACTTTTTCACATGCCAGATCAGTTCCCAATAGTAACTGCTCTGCTTTGACAAGAGATAAATATTTACAGTCTGAAACAGAGAACACCTTGTGTTGCAATACTGGAACGCAAACCTTGTCAGTCCTGGTATCCTGAAGAGAGGGTTTTGATATTTTAAAGAAACAAAAATTAGAAATAAACCCCCAAGCTGAGCACTTAGAAGCACACACACATTATTGTGCTCATTTACCCCACCAAAACAAAAACCTGAAGGAAGTCACACAAAGAAATTGTCAAACATGCTGAATCCAGAACAGATTTTCTCAAAAGGAGACCTCATCCCCCAGGGAATGTAGACAGTTTACAGCAAAAGTCTAAATTATTGCCAAAAATATGCTGCTTTTTTTTTATTTATTTATTTAAATACAGTCTAAGTTGCTCCTCTTAGACATTCCACCAGCGAATGCAGGCACTGAAGATTTTTCCTACCAGAGCAAAAAGGCAGCAAGGAGGATCAGATGTCCATATCCAGCTCCTTGGACTGGGGCATCCCACTCCAGGAATACCCTCAGGAAGAGGGAAGAGAGAGGCCAAGAACTACAGCCTGAACTATCTCTGAGCTTTCAGCATGACTCCCAACCTCGGGGCCTGATCAGCTCCTTCCAGCTAAGGAAAGAATGTGGGGAATGTCATTCATAGTGGCACTTGGGAAGATCCAGGCATGGGAAGTGCACAATGGCTGGGTATCCCCATTCCAGGAGGGTGACAAGGAGATGCTCTCATTCCTGCCCAGCTCAGATTGCTGGGGTTTGCTGCCATTTTAAATGAGCTGAACACCCCATTAAACACGACTGGGTTTGGTTTTTTTTGTTTTGCTGCACTGTCTGAGCAGCCCAAACTGCTGTTTCTGAGAAGACCTGCACGAGGCCAGCCTGGCTGGGCTGTTGCAGGGCAGGATTTCATATCTGAGGTGCAATTTTCCTCACCCAACCGCTGTTGGGGCTTTTATGGCCCGCTCCCTTTGAAGTGCGGCAGCCACAAGAGTTCAATGTCTACCTGCCACTCTCAGCTCCCTCACTTCCTCCTCCCCTTCCCAGGGAACCATTCATTCCCCAGGGCAGAACTGTCCTGCCTTGGCCTGGCTGCTGCCCCAGGACCCCATCCCTGCAGCCAGCCAAGCCTTATGTTGTTCTGTGCTCAAGTTCTCCATTTGCTCCCCTGCTTCCAGCATCCCTGCACAGCAGTTTATTTTTAGCCCAGCATTTTTAGAGCAAAGCCCAGAAGCAGCACACTTTCAGTGCCAAACAGAATTCAGCTGTGACTCCGATGCTGTCAGCTGACAGGAGGACACTTGGCTTTGGTGGCCACTCAAGGCTGGTGTCACCCCGTGGCTGCCACCCAGGGCCACTGCTGGCCCCTGGGGGCTCTCCCAGCTGCACACACCAGCGGCACAAGGGATGGTGACTCTGCCACTCCCTGGGCAGCTCCTTCCACAGCCTGACAGCTCTTTCAGGGAAGAAATTCCCCCTGATGTCTGCCCTAAATGTCCAGAGAGCTGTGCTGGCCCAGGAGAGCCCAGAGCTTGCCCCTTGCAGGTCCCCATGGGTGTTTGCAGTTTGGGGTCACTGCTCACAGCCAGCTCAAGGCAAAGGGGAGATCCCTGCTGGCTTCAGCAGGTGCTGGATCAAGCCTTTAACCACCAATACAGACAAGGAGAAGTGCCCCAGTGTACAAAGTTAGGCTCCTGCCCAGTTTTATCATCAGCTTTCTGGGGTCAGAGGTGGTTTTCACGTTCTAAATACTAACACTTGCCTTCTCTTGACTATGGCTTGTTGTTTCAGTGCAATTATAAAATAACAGAATCAGATCCAGCAGGTATCACCATCACCTTTTTCTGTTGACACAACACAACCTAGTAGAGGCAACAGCAGTAAGAGACACCCAGACACAGCAACTGAGATGAACAAAACCGGGTTATCTGTGTAAATCCACCCAAGATCTGCAGGGGTGGTTCAGAAAATTGCACAGTAAAAGTCTTTTCTACTCTCAACAGCTCACAGAACGTCCCCTTGAACAAGGCTGCAATGACAAGGCCATCTTCTCCAAGGCATAAAGCATCCAGTGACAGAGCCACACTTTGCCCTGAAATCACATCAAGCCTTTTTGCCCACTGACCCAGAAGTCTCCAGCTTTTCTGCAGGTTTGATAATTTATAACACAAAACCTCAGATTGCTTTTCCCTGTCACAAGCTGGTGGTTTTTGCAAAGCTTCAAGCAGGAAGTGTTTTTCCTAATGTTAAATATTTCATTCACTGTTATGATTAAGCCCATCCTCAAAGGCTTCCATCTGAGGCTGAAGAGGGATGAACAAGGGGATGAAGAAAAGCCTGACAAGGAGAAGCAAACACAGCTCCCAAGGAAGCAGTAGGTACCTACCATGTACAATCAGAATAAATACTCCTTTCCAGTCCTCTCCCTTCTCCTTTGATCATGCATCCAGGTCAATATCTTGTGAGAGGCAGTCCTGACTCAAATGTATCCTTCAGCCTCCACCAGGATCTGACAGCAGGTATCACTTGTGGAAATGAGTAAAGAACATTTCCTCCCAACCAAAGCCCTGCTATTTGACTCAAATAGAAAATCTGTCTTGGGTAGGAGAAATGCACAACAGAATCCACATGGAGAGTAATTCATTTTATTTATTTTTTTCCATGCATCAAGTAGTGAGGAAGAACTGCTTTGCACAGGGAGCAAAGACAACCCAACAGAGACCCTGCCCACATTCATGGAATGAATAAGGTAGGAAAAAACCTCTAGGACCATCGAGTCCAGCCATTAACTTAGCTAGGTCTGTTTCTTTCCCTGCCCCTGAAGATGCTCCAGCAGCACAAACCACACTCAGACTGCACCATCTCCCTGGGATGGCAGCAGGAAGCTGCACCTCACTGTGCTCTTGCCCTCTCCAGCTTTAAAAACGTGCCAGCCTTCATCCCCTCCAGCAAGACCTCCACAAGAAACATGCTCCAGTATCCTCTGAGTTATTCTGAAGCATTCTGTGCTCCTGCTGCTCCTGCACAGGTCCCCTCTCCTGGCTCACCCACAGCACTGGGGACAGCAATTCCTTTCATTGCAAATCTCTGCTGGCTGGAGGAACAACTGCCTTCACTGGAAGAGATGAGTCCCACATATGCAGTGCTGTAAAACACAACCCAGCCTGCAGGAAAGCTCAGGCTCACCTATGAATTCTTCCTTCAGGACCCATCCTGACAGACAGGCTGCACACAGCTCTTCCCTTTCCGGGGCTCCCTGGGAATTCCAAGATCTTTGCATCCCTGTCTGTCTGCAGTTGGACCCACTGCATCCAAAGTCAAGGCCAACAGCCCATCTGCCATCCCAGCCCAGCTCCTTCCAAACCAGGACTCACCATTACCTGCCCACCTCTCCCTGCCCGGAGCTCCCAAGGCCAAAGCTCACAGACACTTCCAGTCTGCACGAGCCTCGTTGCTAGAAAGGTGTGAAAAATGCAATTTTTCCTCACTCTTGTGCACATCATTTGAGCAGAGAAGCAAAGCTCACCATTCCACACGCACATGGACCTGCAGTAAAAGGCAGCCCATGTTTTTGGCTCTCCAGGAGAACCACCTGTATTGAGGATTTTACCAGAATCCACCACAAACAGTAACAAGGACTAGGCAACTGTAGCTCCCATGAGGGAAATGTAACCTTCCAAATGCCTTGAAAAACACTCCTGAGAATTTCTTGGGAACAGCACACACCAGGATTAATTCTTTATTTCAGGCTCACATTGAGGACCCTTTTCTTGGAGATGAAATTTTGTCAACACAATCCCAAAAACCAACTTGAGCATGATTTTCTCTGAGCAAATGCAACATAAGCTGTTGGAGCACATCAGGAAAATCCAGGCAGGAGAAGGATGTGACAGCCCAGTTATGAGTAACTGCTATTCCTCCAAGTGGAGTTAACACAAATTCTATCAGCAAACCAATGTTCACGTGACAAATGGAAGTTCATTTCACAGGGAACAAGACACAGTGTACTAATGCTCCCAGAATTTAACTGTAATTAAGTCTCGCTGACAGACACCTCATTAAAGCACCACTTCTCCAGAAAAATTAATAAAGTGAATTATTTCCTACGTGTGAAATATCAGGGTTTTTCACTGCTCATGAAAGATACATGGAGTTCAGTTCAGCTGGATGTCACTGCTCCCCAGAATGAAGGAGTGACACGCTTAAAAAGACATTTAAAACAACACATTGCTGGGCTGCCAAAACCCAGGCTGGGATGCTCAGCCCTTGAATGTTATTTTATCCTGTAATGGCAGAAAATAAACCCCCTGAAACACAATTCTTCTTCCAGCAGATAGATACACAGATAGATGAAATAACTGGCTTGTTATTAGAAAACCAAACTAAATTAAGATAACCTAATTTTGACCAAACTAAAAAAAAAAAAAAAAAAAAAAAAAAAAAGGATTCTCATGAGCCAAAGATCCAGTTTTCAAATTGCAACTTTTTGGGGTTTGAATGCTTCTTATGTGATGAACAAAGGTTCAGCCACTGATGAGGGGGGCAGAGGGCTGAGTGTGCCCAGGCCCACGAGCCAACACACATTCCTCTGCACTGGGAGATGGCTCTTGGAGGCACATTTTAATCAAACTTCTCTGAGGTAATATCCAACACAAAATGAGCTAAAAAACATGGAGCTGATCAAGATGTGCCCAGTAATGAATGCCTGAATTTTCAGAGGGGAAGGCCAAGCTGTAATTCCTTGCAAAGGGAAAACCACAGAAGCTTTCCAAGAGATTTTACAGTCCTTTTCTAATTGTTCCCTTTTTCAACATCATTATGCAACCTCCGTGTGCTTTCCTGCTTCTCTACCCCCCTTTATTTCACCCATTCTCCCCCCAGCAACTTCTTCTAAATGCTCTGAGGCAGCTCCTTTAAGACAGCCAGAAATACAGTGCAGATTTTTCTCTCCTCCTCCTCCTCCTCTCGGTTTAAACTGCCCAAATCTTTCCGGTGAAGAAGCATTGCCCAAAATCTGCTCGCTATTCAAGCAGCCCTGGCAATGACAAGCAGCACTTCATGAATCATCTGTTATATATTGCCTTATCAACACGGTCCACTGCAGGAGAAAGTAAACCTGGCCCACTTGGGCCTTGTGCATAACACAATCAAAATGCAAGTGCCAATAATTACAGGAGGGCTCTGAGGAGTTCCCTCATCCAAGGATCCAATATAGGCTATATATATATATATATACACACACACACAAATAGATATATTTGCTTGTTTATTTATATATTTATATATTTATATATATATATATATATATATATAGGCATTTGGGGTGATTTAGGTTGCCTCAAATACGTATTAAAAATTTTATTTATTTGTTTATTTATATATATTTATATTTATATATTCATATATATAGGCATTTTGGGGCGATTTAGGTTGCCTCAAATACATATTAAATATATATATATTTATTTGTTAATATATATTTATATATATTCATATATATATAGGCATTTTGGGGCGATTTAGGTTGCCTCAAATACATATTTAAAAAAAAAAATATATATATATATACACATATATATTTGAGACAACCTAAATCGACCCAAAATGCTAACAGCCATTTCCTCCCCCACCACACACAGCTTTTACTTTAGTATTTTAAAAGATTAAAAGACTGTTTACCCCTTTTACTGGTCACCAATATTGCCACATTTCTAATCATTAAAGCAGACAGCATTAGTGTTTCTGCTGTTTGTCAGCTTCAGCTATTTGAGGCAAACACACATATTTGTATGGGGCTTTTTTCCCCCCCAGCTCAGCAAGTGAGGGGAACCTTGCACTGTTCCTTTCATGGCATGCTTGGACTGGGGAAGCTGGAAGCAAAGGTAAATGGAAGGGAGAAGCTGGCCATGAGGGAAGGGGCTCAAAACTGAAATGCAATTGTGAATTCAGTGACAAAACAAATCCCACTGGCTTCTCTGCCCACTGAAACACATCCTTACAAAAGCACAAACTCACAGGGTTCCAGCAGGACTCTGATAAAATCTAAGCCCATGTAGACTTGTTAGCAGGATTGAAAAAGAGGATGGAAAAGTGATGGGAAAACTGGAAATAAGCTAAAGGTGAACTGGCAGAGCAATGAAGTAGAATGTGACACCACTGAAGAAGCCAGCAAGAAGAATACTTGGCAAATATTTAACAAATGTCATTACCAGTGGCCCAATAAAATGTTCAATTAATATTTCTTTGTGGTTTGGGACAAGCTCTGCCATTTGAAACAGGCCAGCAACAGATCCCACTGAGCAAATAAACTCCTTTGTGTATACTCAACCACGGGGACAAGACAAGTGAAATGCAGTCCCAAGAGCAGGGGTTGATTTTTTTTTTTTGTATATAAATATAAATACACAATGCCAAGGAGTGCACAAACACTTCTTTGGCTGGAGGAGGACACCAAAGAAGTGTTTTAACCCCAAGATTAAGCTGGCCCAGCTGGGCAGGGAGCACTCAGGTTCTCAAACCCTGGAGGGAGCATCACTTAGCCCACAGTGACCCAGGGTGACAGCTGGTTACAGGGATCTTACAGAGGCACACCAGCACGAGGGGAGCCCTGGAAGATAAAGGAAAACTCCTGAAATATTTGATTTATCCCATTTTACATATTTATGGGCAAGTTAGCCTCAACACTTGGTTTGCAAGGTGTTTGGGCACTCCAGGTATAGACTGTCTGCAGCTTCCCCTGATTTGAAACCTGCAAATGAACCTTGAGGACAAGTTCCAGGCGCTGCAGCAAGTTTCTGGATCACAGATTCACCTTAAGCTGGCTTTAAAAAGTCTATTCCCCAGAAAGCACAAAGCATTTGAGAGATAAAGAGAGCAAACTGAGCTAAACCCACAGGCAACTTTAACCTTTGTTTTCAACAAGTCCTGCTCCTCACCCCTGCAGCCCCACTGGTTTAAGGTTGAAGACTCAACTGCAGATTTTCAGCAGGCTATAAACAGGCAGCTCCCGTGCTTCCACCTCTGCCCATGGCAGGAGGGAATTGTTCCCTGGCAGGGTGGGCAGGCCCTGGCACAAGGTGCCCAGAGCAGCCGTGGCTGACCCTGGATCCCTGGAAGTGCCCAAGGCCAGGCTGGACATTGGGGCTTGGAGCACCTGGGACAGCACTAGGGACATGTCCCTGCCATGGCAGGGGTGGGATGGGATGGGCTTCAAGGTCCCTCCCAAGCCCAACCATTCCATGATTGTATGGCCAGGAGAAGAACAGGCACTGCCCATGGGGGCTGCAGTCACTCTGCTCAAGCTGCTGCTCTCCAGGAGTGGGCAAACCACAAGGCTGGCACGGCACAGGCTGGTGCTGAAAGCACAACAACCTGACAGGCTGGGCAAAGCCCCCACCAAAAATCATCCCTCAGCTAACAAAGGTCCATGGGACGTGAAAACCTTTCCAGTCCAGATGCTCCAAGGGAGGCAGTCTGGAGTTCAAGCCCTTAAAGATTAGGGCAAAACAGGTTTCTGCAAAACAAGCCACTGCCATCTGCACCTACCTAAATATCTCCTATCAGGTCCTGCTACCAGGTAACTTCCTCAGGAGTTCATCAATCCCCAGGTGTCTCTAAACACATCACTACTAGTTTGAGAAAAACACCTCATTCTCGTATTTACCTTTTCCTGCTGTTACTGCACTGCTGTTTTTTATCTTTTCTGCATTACTGGGACATTGCCTGTGAAACATAAGCAAAGCAGAGTGTTGCATCTTCACCAGCATAAAGATTATGCAAGAAACTATCCTTAGTGTTTTCATCTACTCTTGGAATGGTTTAGGTGAAAAGGGACCTTAAAGGTCATCCAGTTCCACCCCCCTGCTATGGGCAGGGACACCTTCCCCCATCCCAGGTTGCTCCAAGCCCTCTCCAACCTGGCCTTTCTTTATTTTCCTGGTGATTCAGCATCAAAAGGCAAGGAAGAAAGTGAAACTAATTTCCACTACGGAGGCCCACACCAGGACCTGTGTCTCCTCCACCTGTTATGTCCCACCCTGGAAACTCCCTGGGCTTCTCAAGAACTTGGTAACTCACACCTGGCAGCTCTCCTCTGCCTCAGGATAGTCCATTTAGCAGATTTTAGGAGGTGGCAGCACACAGACACAGGCTGCCCACCAGACATCTCCTCCCAAGGGAACACAAGCTTTTCATGCCTTCCTTCCACGCCTCCATCCCGCTGAGCAAATGACAAATTCTTCTGGTGTTCTGAGCTGATTTTCAAAATGCTTTCTCTAATCTGTCTCCTTGCTAAAGCTAAGTCCTGAAGCAAAACAAACAAACAAAAAAAACAGGGTGGCAAAGTTAAAATGGTGAAGATTTAAAGATATTTTTTCCCCCTTAGTTTAGACCACCAAGGGCACAGCTTAATATCAACAACGGGAATCTGTCAGATGCACATGCTAAAACACGCCATCCAAGGACAGAGGGGGGAAAAAGCAGAGAATCCTGGAAAGCTGCATCTTCCACATTTCACTTTACCCAGAAAATCTGCAGTCACTAAAACTTACTCTAACTGGGTGGCATTTTACATTTCCAAATGTAATTGAGTGAGCGTGTTGCCATGGCGACAGCAGGGTTCTGCAATAACTTTGTTGCCTTGTAATTGCTGTATATTTGTATACAAGCAGCTGAGCTTTCTTTAATTCAATGCCCTCAACTCTTTCCAGCGAGGCTGCGGAGCGACGGCGGCAGCTTTTTAGGCTGAGAACTCTCAACAGTGGTGCTGGAAACATCAGAAACGATTAAAACTCAGCGCCGCGACCGACCGCATTACACACACACACACACACAGAGAAAAAAAAAAAACCCACCAGGAAACCCGGCCAAGAACCAGATTATTATATAAACTTCAGAGCTCTTTAGCTTTTAAAAATGTTGCCGTTGCAACGACAACAACAACAACAACCAAGAAAAAAAAAAAAGCACGATTCGGATAATTAACTCCAGGTAGATTTGGCAGCGAGCAGAGCACTTTGAGGGCAGGGAATAAATGCAGCACGAGTCCCATTTATTGACAGGGCACAACACCAGCAAATCCAAACGCCTTGGCAAGGGGATTATTCGCTCGCTGTGGTCCAGAACAGCGCTTGCTCCATCTCCCCGGCCTCCGAGCAGCGCTGCGAGGACAAGGGGATGCGGCTGTGGGAAAGGAGCAGGGCACGGAGCTGCCTGGTGGGAGAGAAGCGGCAGGACGGGAGGGAGCCAAAGCCTCGCCGCACGCCCCATCCATCCCAGGCTTTTACAAGGCATTTTCACACCCTCAATCCACCCACACCTTCCCGACACACATCCCCACTCCTTGGGAGCGTTTGCGGAGCTGTAATCCAGCCCGGAATATGAGGCAAGGCTGGAACACGAAATCCTCCCGTACGGGGCGTTAGCGACGAGCCCGATTTATGCCAAAACAATTTATCGACAGGCAAAACCCCCAAAAAACCAGCGCCTTCCCCTGCCGCGGAGTGGGCGCACAACACAATTACGCAAGTGCTTTGAGCCAAGGGCAGGTTCCCTTCCCCTCCAGCCGCTGCCCAGCACTGACAGCGTCCAATTATTGTTATGTAAATCCATCAGCTCCGCCGAGCTGTCACCGACACCCCGGCGGGCAGCATTTTTGGGGGGTGCGCGCAGCATCTTCCCCTGATAAATCCCTGCAGCAAAACCCACACGCGGCTGCCGGGCAACACCTCCCTCTCGCCGCGCTGCTCCGCCAGCCCCGGAGCTCGCCTGTTTCTGCTTCATTTCGCCCCGAGCAAGCCGAGGCTCCAGGTTTCACCGAGGCACACGTGGTGTGTCCCCCCTGGAACCCCCAAAAACGGAGTTCTGCCCCCGAGGCTGCAGCCCTGGGCCTGGGAGCCGTCATTGCCACGGCCGGGCTCCCCGAGAGCAGCACCCCCGGTTTGCTCCTCCCGGGCACAGAAAAAGCCATTTTGGGGCTTTTCTTGCAGGAGGAGCTGAGTGCCGCGGGGCCCGAGCCCGGCAGCCCCGGACGCAAACTTTCCGCAAGTCCCGCGTTATTCCCAGGATGAGGACGAGGGAAGGAGGCGCGGGGGGAGAGGATGCAAGAACCGACCCCGGGCCGCGGCCCGCCCGGGCGCCGCAGGGCCCCGCCGCGGGCGTCGCCCCCGCCGCAGGGCCGCGCCCGCCCCGCCGAGCCGCGGGGCCGGGCCCCCGTGCGGCGCTGCCCACGGCCCGCCGCTCGCTCGCTCGCCCCGGCGGTCACTCACCGCTGCCCGCATCGCCTCGCCTCGCCTCGCCCCGCACGGACCGAGCGCCGCCGCCGCCGCCGCCGGGGGGACGAGGCGGAGCCGCGGCCGCCCGGGAGGGGCGGGGCGAGCGGGCGGAGGGGCGGGGCTGCAGGCGGCGGCGGCCCCGCCCGCCCCATTCACAAAAAACCGGGTCCCGCGCGCTGAGTGGGCGGCGGCGCTGCCCGTCACGCCCCCCGCGCCCCGCCCACCCCGCCCGCCGCGCTCGGGCCGGGCCGGGCCGATGGCGCGCGGCGGCCCCGCCCCGCTCTGCGCACCGCCCAATCAGCGCGCGGCCTGGGGCGCCGCGCGGCTCAAATCCGCCCGCCACCACCGCGCGGGTGCCTGCCATTGGCCGCGCCAGCTGCCCGTCACCTCCCCCTCCCACGGCCGGGGCGCAGCGGCGACCAGCGGCCCCCGGGAGCGGCCCCGCCGCGCCGCCAGCCCGCCGGGCGGGGAGGCGAGCGGCCTTAAAGGGCCCGCGCCGAGGGCAGCCCAAGCGCGGCGGCGGGGGCGGCGCGGCTCGGCGGCGACGGAGCGCCGCGTACTGACCTGGGCGGCGGGCGAGGCGGGGACGCTGCGCGGCGATGGCCCCCCAGGCGCGGAGCGCGCCACCGACGGACTCAGCCCGTGACGGGTTCCGCCATCTTGGAAATTTTTTTAGATGGGGAGTCACGTGGTGCGACCATTTTTTCCCCGCGGCCAATCAGCGGGCGCGGGTTATTTATAGCCGCGCGGGGGAAGGGGACCAATCGGGCCCCGCCCCGCGCGCCCCCGGCCACGCCCCGTGGCGCGCGGCCCGTCGCCATGGCGACCGGGGGGCGGGACAGGGGCCGCCATGTTGGCCCTTAGCCCGCGGCCCCGTCGGGATCGGGAATCGGGATCGTTGTCCTGACCCCCCCCCAGCCCCAGAGCCCACAGCAACTGCGATCCGTGCCGTGTAGACGGTATTGCGGTAAAACGTGGAACTTTGGGGTCTTTTTACGCCCCAGGTTTCCGCAGCCGCGGTCCCGCTCCCTCACGGGCCGGTCTGTGTTTTCCGCCAGGTATCGCGTGTAACACTGAACATCTGAGGCGAGGGGTGAACGACAGAAAGGGCAGGGCATGATTCAACATATTTGCCTGAATTACCGAGAGGAAATAAAGAAATAAAAAGGAGTTTTCCGGAAATGCTTCCCTCTATCCCCGTTTTCGCAGCGATTGATTGATTCCTGAGTTGTACCTGGAATTACCCCGTTCAACTGACACATCTCGCTTCACTCGTATTTTGTTAATTCACGCAGTGCCCAAAACTCCCCGAGTCCTGCTCCCAAACATTCCCGATGATGGGAAGGAAAATCCTGCAGTGTTGGGTGCAAGAAGTTCATCCTGTGGGAAATAATCCGGTGGGAACATCCCATCGGCGATGTGTTATCCTATCCCATTATTTCTATTTCCCAGAGCAGCTGTGGCTGCCCTTGGATCCCTGCAAATGTCCAAGGCCAGGCTGGACAGGGCTTGGAGCAGCCTGGGATAGTGGAAAGGAGATTTCCTGCTAAGCTTCCAAGGAGTTTCTTCCCATCCTTGCCTAAGGCAAGTTGAAACATGACATTCCTTATTCGCAGGCAGCCATCCCAGCACGCTTCTGGTGGGTTTGATTAATTGGCTCTTGCTGAATTGTTTTTAAAACTTCCAGATTTCCCTTATAGAAAAAAAAAAACAAAATTAAAAAAAAATAAATGAACTCCTGTCATTCAGCCATCTGGATTTACATAAATTCTGGGACCTGATGGGAATTGCTAACAACTTTGTCCCTCTCTCAAATTCTGCATATATGTGGTCGTATATAAACACTACTCCTTTTCCCTTTTACTTTTTTGGACATATTTACCACCTGTGTTTTCCTTTGGAAGGGCCACCCTTACAAAAATCCTTGGCACATTGATCAGATCCTTAAAGTTTTGGGGTTTTTTTTCCAGGCTGTTGACAGGCTCCCAGGAAATGGTGACATTTCCCTGGAATGCACACCTGAGAGCACCACTGGCATTAAGAGCAGTGCTTCTGCCTGAAGCCAAAGCCCTTTTTGTTTCATTTGCAGCTTCTTGGGGCTCCTGGGCTTGTTTGTTGTTCCTTGGCCGCTGAGGTTTCCCAGAGTTGTTCCGCCCTCTTTACTGGGGCCAGCTCAGATGGGTGGAAGAACATGTGCATCAATAACCTCCCAAATTATTTTTGAGTGCCTGTAGGTGGAAGACCTTCAGGACCAGAGGGTTACCAGGGCAGGGCAATATTTGCCAAGGCAACAACTCTGCTGCTAGTGGCTGTGGCAGCCAGGTGAGCGTGTGCCCTCCCCTGTGGTTCCCATTTCTGCTCCAGCCCAGTGGGGGGATTTTGTCCCAAACCCTTTAAACATGGCTTACAACCAACCCAGCTGCCTTCCCTCGCTGCACTGCTGGAGCAGTTTGGAAACAGGAAACGAGAGGAGAGAACTGTGCCCTGGAAGTTGCCATGGAGTGGAAGTTCTACCTTCAGGTTTTGATTGATGCTGTACCTGTGGCTGTGGGTGTGAGTACGTGTCTCTATTAATACCCAGTCTAGGCTAACCTGTGCATAATGGCAGAAAATTAAACCTTTGTCGTTGCTCATGGAAATTAGACCTCAGAGATTCACAAGGGAAAGGCTTCTTGCTATATGTTAAACCCAACATCTTGGTTATAGCTGTATATAGATTGTTTTTACTGTATTTGCGGCTGAAAAACTTACTCAGAAGCCTGTTGGAGCAAAAAATAAAAATCTAAAATAAAAACCAACACCCTGGCAGAGCTAATTCATAAAGATTTAAATAAAAAGCAATTACAGAACTTCCCGCCTACCTCCACCTCATCTTTAGCTGAACTCCTTGTTTGTCAGGAATGATTCCATTTTTTATGTTCTCAAGCAGGAAACAGCCATCACAACACTCCAGCTAATTTCCCTCGCTAGTCACAGGGAGCTGCTGAAAGTAAAAGAGGGTGCTTCAGCTTTCCACTCCAACCCTGCCACTCCACAGGCTAAAAAAAAAGGAGGAGAGAGTTAGGAAGAGAGCCAGCAGGAACTTCCTCTGGAGCCCAGACACCAAAGATCTACTCCAAGTGGCAGTGCCATTGGGTCCTTGCAGAAAAGTCAAGCCGAGGCACAAATTTCCAACCTGCTGATGGCTCCCTCTTCTTCCTCCTGATCATTGTCTCCATCACTGACCTCCCTTGGTTTTCCTGTCCCCCCCATCACCCTCCTGTGCTTTATCTCCCACTCCCTGTTCTCCATCTATTCCACTGGTTTGCTCCTTTTTGCCATCAAAAGGAAAACCCCATCAAACCCACACAGCTCAGGGCACAGCTCTGATGGGACAGGGAATGTTACATTTACATTGCCCCCTTCTGTGTTTTCGTCCCCAGCATACCTTTTATTGTGGAGTTTTGTTCTGTTGTTAGTGGTTTTTCAATGCTGGTGAGTTTTGCTTCAGCTGGAACTCCTCGTTCTCTCCTCTCCTCACAGCTCACTGAGAGCCAGAACAAGGTGGTTCTCCTCCACTTCTGAGCCCCCCACGCCTGTGCTTGGCTGCAGGAGCCGCTTCCCAGCTTGTCTGCACACCCCACACTTCATCAAGTCTGCAGCACTCAGGGCCTGAAGAGCTGAAATCCTGAAGCAGTGAGAGCCAAACTCTGAGAAACAAGTTATTGCTGTTGTTTTGGGCAAAATCAAGTCCCTGTCCCTGCCTGGGGGGAAAAACAAGCAAGTTAAGTTCAAATTGGAGGTCACAAATGTAAAGTTTGCTTTCTTCTCATATTTACACTTTATTTTTGCTGATGGAGATACACTGGATTGTTATGGCAGTCATTTTACAATGACTGAGTACAATACACCTTTAAAATAAAACTGCTTGTTGAAGTTTGTTTTCAATATTATTCTGGATTTCTATCAACTACCTATTTATTTAGCAGCTATGCTCTCAACTATGTTATGGAATATCCTGACTTGGAAGGGATCCACAAAGATCATCATTCCTACTGCAGAGAGAAAAATTATTCTGTGGCCATTACAAACCACTGCCCAAAAGTTCTTAGGGTGTCATCATCCCTCCAAATTAAACTGAAGAATTAAGAGTATGGAAGAAATCTCTTTTCCCCCTCAACTGTTTTTTGGGGTGGTTTGGTTTTTTGTTTTTGTTTTTGCTTTTTGGGTTTTTTTTTTTTTTGGTTCAGTCAATTTTAGTAGCACATTAAGGCTTAAATTGAGATAAAAAGCAGAAATAAGTCTAAAATGAATATGGAATCTTTGTGAAGTCAAGGCTAAAATAACTGTTAGATATGCTTACTTTATCAGCACTCATTTTCCCATTCTTAATATTAAAAATAAGGGAATTGTGTATCAGTTTATTATATTTATTTCCATCCATGGCAGCTGTTAGGAGAAAAATGTGGGGTGTGTCTCTCTATAGTGGAAGCCTTTAAGGAAATATTGATCCATTTTTCTATTCTGTCTTTTTCAACCAGGCAAAAAAAAAGACATTGTCCAGGGTGAAAAACAATTAAAATCCAAATAAATGTAAGAAAAATATGACAAGGAGGAAAAAAAAAAAAAAAAGGAGGAAAAAGAGAAATAAAAACATTTGCAGCCTGGTCCCTGGGTGTTGGTTTTACGTGAAGAGACTGACTTGTAGCTGAATGACGAGTAGGATATTTTTCTGCTGAAATATTGATAGTAGATTACACTAAACCACAAACTATCTCCAGAAAGCCCATCATTTCTAATCCTAATGGTGTTTTCTTTCCCTTGGCTGACTACTACATTCATGAGATGATGGCTTTATTCTATCTGGGGGAAAAACTTTTTACCATACAGCTAAATTAACTTGTCAAAAGACTTCAAACTTCGGAAGCTTTTACAGCCCGATTCAAAGCTATTATTCAGGATTGAATGAGAAGGCTGTGGACTGTAAAAGCTGGCAAAAAAAAAAAATAAAATAAAATAAAAATTTCAGCAGCATTCAGGAGTTGAATGGAGCACTCACTTTTTGTTCAGGTTGTGTGTGTTTCATTGAGCTGTCTCAGAAAGAGCTGGATTTTTGTATTTTAAAGCAAAATGCTCCTTTCTGCTGCTCTGGAAGCTGTGACCCAGTCCATGCTCTTTCACACACACTTGGTTATATTTAGTTTGTGCCAACCTAAATAAGTGTCAACCAGCTTTCCAGAAATGTGGGGAGCACAAAAGAGAACGGCCAGCAGCTAAATTGAGGCAGAACGAGAACACAATTAGACTTATTTTTATCCTTTTCTTTTAAAATCAGATCACAGACTATCTTACAGTCAGCTACAGCTTTCTCATGCAAATAAAAATGCCTGGCTTCAGGAGCAGCAACTTTCAGATTTTGCAGACGAGGAGCAGCTGGCAGAGCTCGTGCTTGGAGTCTTTCCTGTCGCGGATCCAATCTACTGTGGGACAGATCTGGAATAAAAAGCCAAGCCACCAATTGCAGCCCCCAGAAGGGAACCCAGGGCTCTCTGGGACTTGCAAACACGTTCAGGATGTGGCAGGATGGGATCCACCGTGGCCAGCACGGGGAGTGGCCTTGCTTCAGCTCTGAGTGCTCTGGATGCAGCTGCCTGGGGCTGCTCCACAGGGAACGCTGAGCACAGGAGCAATTCTTAAACACAGCTTCTCACCAGGGCCTGCAGGGAGCTTCTGCCACCCACCAGGGAGCCACAGCTCACTGTCCCGTTCAGAACCTGGATTAGAGTCCCTGCAGTGTTCATGGAGATGCCCAGAGCCTGCAGCATCCCGGAGTTCAGAGCACAGCACCACAGTACAGGGGATCCAAGCGCACATCCCTCTCCTGCCTGCCAGGTTCCTCCTCCATGGGCAGGGACACCTCCCACTGTCCCAGGCTGCTCCAAGCCCTGTCCAGCCTGGCCTTGGGCACTGCCAGGGATCCAGGGGCAGCCACAGCTGCTCTGGGCACCCTGTGCCAGGGCCTCACTGCCCTTGTACTAAAGAATTTCCTTTTAAATCATCTTCCCGTGATCTGAGCTTTGGTGGGTTTTGAAGGAACCAACAGCAGAGCACCAAAGTGTTTTAGAGCTTGGCAGTCCAGAAGCCACTTGATTGCTGCCTTCATAACAAGGTACCAAGATAATCTCACCATTTTAAGCACTTGACACTAAAGTAGCACTGATAGATGATGTGTGCAGACAAAATTGCATGTACCTTTCAAATTCCCAATTACTCCCTCCTCTGTTTTGCTGCTCTATGGATTGTTTAATCTCATTTCATGTGGGTCACAGCATTTCCTGAATACCAGTATCTATTAAAAATCACCTGTGCTTTGCATCTAACAAAACTTCTGTCTTCCCTTTCCTATGGCAAAACCAAAACCACAGCTTTGGACTGGAATCCACTAAAGCACTAAAACACCTCAAATTTTCTCTGTCTGCTTATCAAGGAGCAAGGAATTTTTTCCTAATGCAAGCTCCTTAAATGTGATATCTTAAAAATTTGTGTTCCTTAGGAGCACCTTCACTGAGTTCTTAAAAAGCATCAGAGCAGAGCAAGATGTGCCAGCAGCAGTGTCGGAATAGCACCAGTGGCATCAAAATAATGAGAGGAATGTCTGAAAAGTCTGAAGGGTTACACTCAAACCCTGTTAAATAGCTGGGTGGGACTCTGGAATCCAGCTCTGATACGTTGTTTAATAGAAATGCAAGAAGTGAGTGCTGGCCCATTAATGATAAAAATAAAGTTTTAGAATGTATGAGGATGAGAGGTCAGAGGAGTCAAAAACCTCTGCAGCCCTAGAAATGTCTGTGTGACTCTAAAACACAGGCTGAAAGGAGAGCTACTTCCCTCTTCCAGGGTCACAAGGCCTCTAAAAGACCAGGAGGTCCCTCTAACATTCTTCCACAAGGAAAAAAGAAAGAAAAAAAGGCAGAGTTCCCATTCTGAAAAAGAGCAGATCACAGAAACCCCATGGTTTCCCGGACTAGATCCAAGGACAGGACTGACAAGGATGGGATGGCAACTCAAATGGAAGAGTTGTTTTTAAAAAAGCAGCAAGGCCATGGGGAGCAGCCCAGAGCTGGAATGTGAGGAGCTGATGCATGGACCAATAACAGCCACACTGCAGAATGAGGGCTGTGTAGCCCTCCTTGTGAGAAAGGAAGGGTTTCCACAGGCTCCTCTAGGGGGATGCTGCAATAGGATGTGTGCACAGCCTGGCAGTGGGATTGGTTTGGGATGTTCATTCCCACTGTGATCCGAGGAGATGAGGCACAGGCACCTCCACTCATCCTCAGCAGGAATGCTTGCCAGGTGGCCTGTTGCACATTAAAGGCTGAGTTATCAGCAGAGCCTTTGTCCTGTATCAGGATGAGGGGCAGGATGTGTTCTGCTCATACACAGAGACCAAGGAGCAGCAATCATGTGGTGGCAAGTGTGGTGGGCCAGAACTGGGATGTGCTTGTGTGTAACTGCACAGGAGACAGAAGGTGTTGGGGCTTTTTTTCCCTGCTGGTCAAAGGAATCATAGAATCCCATCCCATTTCACCCTCTGCCAAGGGCAGGGATACATCTTCCACTATCCCAGGGTGCTCCAAGCCTGGCCTTGGCATTGCCAGGGATGGAGCAGCCACAGCTTCTCTGGGCACCCTGGGCCAGGGCCTCACCACCCTCACAGGGAAGAATTTCTTCCTCATGTCTAATCAAAATCTATCCTGCTTCAGTGGGAAGCGTTTCCCCTTGTGCTGGCACTGCAGGCCCTTGTCCCAAGTCTCTCTCCCTCTCTCCTGGAGCCTTTTTAGGCTAAAATGGGCTCTAAGCTCTCTCCAGAACCTTCTCCCTTCTCTCCAGGGTGAGCACTCTCAGCCTGTCTCCATAGGAAAGAACACTTTTTATCACCTTGCTGTTGGTAAAGGCAGACAAGTCTTTCAGGGGAGATTACTTGTTAAATTATCCACAGTGCTGCAGATGCTCAGCTCTTTATTTTGGTTGTATATTTCAAAGAACAATTTCTCCAGCAAACAGTGCAACAGCTGTGGC
This sequence comes from Molothrus ater, assembly GCF_012460135.2. NCBI lineage: Eukaryota > Metazoa > Chordata > Aves > Passeriformes > Icteridae > Molothrus > Molothrus ater. The sequence goes on from NC_050484.2 coordinate 2,054,580, forward strand.
TGATAAAACTCCTGGGTGCCATCATTATCCTTTTTCCTGATAGAGACTGTCACAATTTACCATCGAGTTTTGGCTTGGAGGCTGGTGCTCTACAGCCAGCCAAAAATAAAATGGAGCTGGATAAGCCTTAACACAACAAAAGAAGAATTTACGAGGTTGGAAAACTAATTTGGAACTGCAATTATCAGAGCAGAGGAAGGAGCTGTGTCCAACACAGGTACAAAAATATAGTTTGGATGTGACAGGGATCTGACACATTCTCCCATGCTTGGCCACAGGGATCTTGCCACAAGACTGAGGATTTTGGAAGGGGGACTCCTGTACCATCATGAAAGAAGAAGTCCTCTGAAGATCTCTCACATATTTCCCAGTTGAATTCCCAGAGCATCCATCAGTTTGGGGTGCCTCAGTTACTGACTGTCTGTAAATCCATCTCTGAAGTCACACCCCAAAAACCTCTCCTGAGGTTTCTCTTCATACATAAAGACAGACCTGGAAACCTTTTCAAAGGCATCCGCAATCTTTAGCATGCAACCATACAGAGTGTGAGGTCACACCTTTGGCAGGATATGCACCTGCAGCTCCTGGAAGGATGGGATCAGGAAGGTTGAAGAAGAGCTCCAGGATCATTGGGTCCAAGCCTGAAACCAGCACTGCAAGGACACCACCAACCCACATCCTCCAGGTGCCACAGCTTAAACACATCCAGGGGCAGTGATCCCAGCACTTCCTCACATGTCTGTCTGCAAGGGACCTTTCCCTTGGGAATGGACTTTCCAAGCCCTGAATCCCTCACTCATTGTTCCAGATTGCAATGCAAGTTGTTTTCCATTGCCATCTGTATGGCAGATTACCTTTGTCAAGTGGGCAGTTTGCCTTTGAGTGACCACACTCACACCTCCCTCGGGACGGGACATTGCTGATAACAGACTATTGAATGTCACTGCATGGCTGATAAGAACTGTAACATCCCATTGGGAGATGCTCCGCCCAGAGGGAGGAGCCAAGCATTGCTACCCGGATATAATCCAGAGGTTTTGGAGACACCAGCACGGCTTTCTCCACAGGATTCCCCAGAGGAACAGCAGCTGCCTCTCCTTCCACTGGATCTTCAGAGGAAGAATCCATCCTTCTCTACAGGACCCCCTTGCTCCAGCAGAACCAGCCCTGACACTGCAGGAGGGCTGCAGCCACATTTCCAATGGGACTGCCACCAACACCCTGACCCACAGGGTGTCAGGTTGGGTTCTGACTCTGTCAGTGTTGTTCTAGTCTACTGCATTGTTTATTTTGTCCTTTTATTTTCCCTTTCCCGATTAAAGAACTGTTATTTCCTGCTCCCATATTTTTGCCTGAGAGCCCCTTAATTTCAAATTTATAGCAATTCAGAGGGGTGGCGTGGGTTTACATTCTCCATTTCAGGGGAGGCTCCTGCCTTCCTTAGCAGACTCCTGCCTTTCCAAACCAAGACACTCATCCAAGATGCCAAGCCCACAGCCCTGGCCATTGGATTTCCTCTGCTGCCCCAAAGCTGGCTGCCCCACCAGCCCTTCTCAGCAGCAGCTTCAAGGCTTCATCCCAGAATTTTAGGGCTGTTCCCTGGAGTCAGTGGGCTCGGAGTGCTGGGGCTGGTGGTGAGGCTGCCAGGTGAAGGGCTGGTTTTGGGATGCACACACCTGAGCACCGGGAGCAGGGGCCAGGCCACCAGGGAGCCACGGGAGCTTGGCAGCTTCCCCTCACTGCCAGCCTGGATGGGACTGAGCCCAACAGGGAAATGATCCCTGCTCCCAAGGCATCCTCTTCCCTGGGTTTTAATGAGCCAGCAGGACAGCCCCTTACAGAACAGCAGCCTTACAGTTGGGTTTAAAGAAGCATTTTTGCTCTTCTGGACTTGAGCCCAAAATCCCGCTTGGAGTAACTCTCATTCACGTCAGCAGAACTGCCCCAGCCAAACAGAAAGTTCTTCTTTTTTCTTCCCCCTTAATTAAACTGTTATTCTCTCAAATCAAACGTAAGCGTTCTCCTCATTCCAGACTAAGAAAGATCACAGGTGAATGGTGCCAGTGAAATTAAAAACTGACTTAAGACAGCTTTGCTTTTAACAGAGAGTATTTTTTTGTTTGTTTTGTTTGTTTGTTTGTTTTTTTGGTTTTTTTGCTGGATGCCTCTTCACTGAGCCAACTGTTAGAACTGAAGTGGGGCAGGTTTTTAGGCTATCAAGTGCAAAAGATGTTTTCTGTCTACATTCCTCCTTCAGAAGAGATAAACCAAGCCTAGAGGAATGAGGCTACTGAAGCTCCTCATGTTGTGGAGGGGTGACCATGCCCAAAACACCTATTATCCACAGCTGCTCCCTTTGTTCCCAGGGCCACCATGAGCTTTGCTGGCAGAAGCAAACCCTCCCTGTCACTGCTTTTACCAGGTACTGGCATTTCCAATGTTATTCATGCCCAGAAAGTCCCAAGACCAGAAGAGCAGCCCTTACACCCAGCCTGGCTGCCTTGAGCTCACAAAAGAACCATTTAGGTTGTAAAAGACATTTGGGATCACTGAGTCCAGCTGTCCACCCAGCACCACCACCACATTCTCCACTAGAACACATCCACGCAGCTGCTGAACACTTCCAGGAGTGGTGGCTCCACCACTGCCCTGTGCCAGCTCTTTGCAACCCTTCCTATGAAGAAACATTCCCTTATATCCACTCCAAACCTCCCCTGGCACAACCTGAGGTCGTTCCCTCTTGTCCTGTCTCCTGTAACCTGAGTCCCACCTGGCTGCTCCCTCTTGTCAGGGATTTACAGAACCCTCAGTTCCCACCAGCCCTTAAAAAAACCTCTCGTTACAACCCCTAGCAATTTATTTCCATTCTGCCCGGGTGCTTTGCAGAGGAACCCTGGAGAATGGCAGAGAACAACAGTTAAAAGAATACAGTGGAATTACCCATCTCCTGCTCATTAACTGACTTCAGATGGTACCAGCTTGCTGGTGTTTTTTCTGCATCTCTGGCAGGGAATGTTTTATTTGCTTAGTAAAGTTTTCACATGCAATATGTTGTTGCTGTTTTGTTTTGTTTCTGAAATCCCTTACCTATATATTTATTACAGACAGATATTATACCCTGGCAGTAAAGAAACACTGCAAAGTGCTAGTTAACTTCTCAGAGCTGCCTGAATAATTCCATAAATACGAGGGGACTGAAATGACAACAATAAAGGGATCTGTACTTTGAACAATAAATATGAACTGGAGCTCTGCTTTGGATTTGAGGCATGCTGCAGCTAATAGGTATTCAGCTTGTGTGGGCCACTGACATTTAAATAAATACATGTGCAGTCCAAGGGGGTTGGCTGCAGAGCCTCTTGTCAATTGAATCCAGCCCTGGGAACACTCAAGAGAGTGGCTCAGGATTGCAGGAATTCCTGGGCTGTAGCCCTCGGTGGGATCTCTCCTGAAACCAAAAGATGTCCTCCATGGGGGGGAAGAAAGGAAAAAGAGGTGGGGGACACAATGGGAATAAGGAGAGGGGGGTGGAAACCACCCCAAAATATGTGGTTACAAAGAAATGCTGAAAATATTTATAAGCAAAATGCCTGGCAGGCTGCTTGCTGCAGGCTGAAGGAGAACTCGGCTCCTCAAGCTGAGATAGTTCAGCAACCTGAACAGCATTCCTGCACTGCCCTGGGAAAAAATCACCTCTGAACAGGGCCAGCTTATTTGGGTTTGCAGAGCCAGGCCAGAGTGTGCTCTGAAAGCCATTCCTGGTGGGAGAGGATGTTAAAGATTGCAATGCAAGTTGTTTTCCATTGCCATCTGTACGGCAGATTACCTTTGTCAAGTGGGCAGTTTGCCTTTGAGTGACCACACTCACACCTCCCTCGGGAGGGGACATTGCTGATAACAGACTATTGAATGTCACTGCATGGCTGATAAGAACTGTAACATCCCATTGGGAGATGCTCCGCCCAGAGGGAGGAGCCAAGCATTGCTACCCGGATATAATCCAGAGGTTTTGGAGACACCAGCACGGCTTTCTCCATGGGATTCCCCAGAGGAACAGCAGCTGCCTCTCCTTCCACTGGATCTTCAGAGGAAGAATCCATCCTTCTCTACAGGATCCCTGCTCCAACAGAACCAGCCCTGACACTGCAGGAGGGCTGCAGCCACATTTCCAATGGGACTGCCACCAACACCCTGACCCACAGGGTGTCAGGTTGGGTTCTGACTCTGTCAGTGTTGTTCTACTGTACTGCATTGTTTATTTTATCCTTTTATTTTTTTTCCTTCCCCTATTAAAGAACTGTTATTTCCTGCTCCCATTTTTTTTTTTGCCTGAGAGCCCCTTAATTTCAAATTTATAGCAATTCAGAGGGGTGGGGAGGGTTTACCTTCTCCATTTCAGGGGAGGCTCCTGCCTTCCTTAGCAGACTCCTGCCTTTCCAAACCGACAGAGGAGCAGCTCCCAGGCTGCAGCAGGAAGGACCCTGGTACAGCACCTCTGTGCAGCTCCTGGAGGCTGCAAAGGCAGCTTGGGTTACAAACCTGGCTATTACAGCTTGTCTGCAAAGGTAGCTCTAAAAATCAAAAATTATGTCACAGCATCAGACAGACAGAAGGACAGGGGGACAGGGCTTCATGGTGCTCACCCTCAGCTCCTCACACCAGAAACCACAAAGTGTCTCCAGTCAAACACATTTGTTTTGTGTGATTCTCATAAACCTGGAGCATTCACAGGTCAAATATTCTCCCTCAGTATTGCAGAAAGCATAATTTCACATCCAGGTGTCACCTTTTCCATCACCAGGGTAAATGAGGGATGACCCAGGATAAAGAAGACATCAGCTCTGGGGCTGTCAGCCTCAGAATGAAGGAAGTGGCCAGTTTAAAAAAATAAAATTAAAAAAAAACTCAAACAAAACACCACAATAAAACCAATTTTAAAAAATCCAAAGAGGAATTAACTGAGCTACTTATCACTGAGTTTAACACCGAGCACAGAAGTGGAGGCTGTGTAACAACATTACAGATAATTAGAAAACTGGGATGGAAAGAAACTGTTCTTTTGGAAGCTGGAATTGTGGTTCCTGGGGAATCCTTCATGGCCATCAATGCATGCAGAATAGAGGCAATTTACTTGGTAGCAGGTACTCTGGTTCCTCAAAAGCTTCCTCACCAGGGGCACCTTGGAAATTAATCTCCCCTGGGACTAGAAGAAAAGTTCTCAAGTGAATTCCAAACTGGTAGGAAACAGGAAGGGACAGGTAGGGATAAAATGGTTATTTTTCACAGCAGAGGGAATCCCAGGGGAATCCCCAGGCAATTTGGGCTGTGGCATGTGTTGTTCTCAGAGCCTAAAGGATCTGGAAAGGGGGTATTTGGAACAATTGCAGAAGATAAAGAAAGAAATAATTACTTTAGGTAGCAGAAATTAGTGACAATTAGAAAAAAAACTTCAAAGGACTATGGGACCTGGCAATAAAAGAGAGCCCCAGGTGCAGTAACACAAAACCAGGCTGAGCTTAGCAGAGCCCCTCCCTTTGTTGTTGCCACACAGCAGAAAGAGAATCCAAAGGAGCCCCCCAGTTCACTGCCAAACAGTGAGCAAAGGGATGGACAGCACAAGGAAATCACAGAATTATGGAATGGATTGGGCCAGAAGGGACCCTAAAATCATCCAGTCCGTGCCCCTGCCATGGGCAGGGACACCTTCCACTGTCCCAGGTGGCTCCAAGCCCCAGTGTCCAGCCTGGCCTTGGGCACTGCCAGGGATCCAGGGGCAGCCACAGCTGCTCTGGGCACCCTGTGCCAGGGCCTGCCCACCCTGCCAGGGAACAATTCCTAATTCCCAATATCCCATCCAGCCCTGCCCTCTGGCAGTGGGAGCCCATCCCTGTGTCCTGGCACCCCAGGGGACAGGGGACATTCCCTTGGGAATCAGGAGCTGTGTGGTGGTGGTGGCTCCTTCTCTCAGTACCACAGCACCTCCACTGCACATCACTGCAATGATGCAGAGTACAAACCCAAAGAAAGCCCTTTTCCCATGCAGATTGTGGATTTGCTTCCATGTATACTTGTGGAAGCCAGAAAAGCGAGCACTCTCCAAAGGCACTGAGAATGATGGAAGGTGAAAACATTTAGAAAACAAAAAGAGAGGGGGGAAAAGCTCAGTTAGAAGAGAGGCTGTGAGGCTGCAGTGTGCTGGGAGCTAGCACAAGGCCTGCTTTTATCCCATTTTATCCCATTAAACATCCCCTGTCCCCAAGCATCCCCCACAGGCAGGGGCAGGGAGCAGAGCTCCCATTTCCACAGATCAACTCTGGATCCAGCCCTAATGGGGCAGGAAGGGAAACCTTGGCAGGAGGCTGGGAGAGAATGTCCAGCATGCATCCCTAATGCAGCCAGGGCTTCCAAAACAGCCCCTCCAAACAGAGCTCCCAAATCCACCCTGGTGGCAGGAGGGTTTCTCAGGGGTGTGACCTCCAAGGCAACTGCTGGGATAGGGAAAAGGAATCTGTGGAGAAATGGGATTTTTTTTTTTTTTCCCACAACTTTCTTGCTGGAGGACAATCAGGGAGAGAACCTTGTGTGTCAAAGTGTTCTGGAAAAGAGTTTAGACAGCTAGAACAAACAATAAAGTCCCTGGAATCAATTACTTCTCATTAACAAAGTAATTTGTGCCCTGTACAGGAAATTAGAGATGAAATCATTGAACCTGTAAGCGGTCACCCTAAGCTTGGTTCTTCTTCCCAAATTTTGCATTTAAAAAGAGAGGGCAGGTGGAAGAGCAGGGACACAGCCCTGGAGAATCTGCATCCTTCCTGTAAAGGGAGGTTTGGCCTCACCAAACCAGGCTGGTTCTGAGAGGGAGTCAACACCTGGATCAGTTGTTCTGATCTTCCTGGACTTCCAAAAACATTTCCAGTCTTTTTCACTGGAGGCTCTGAGGGGTCACAGGTTAGGTCCTTGCCTAAAAAACCTTTCTGGGGTACCACAGCTTCCTGCAGTGAGATCAGATTCTGGCCCCTTAGAGCACAACGTTTGGATTCTTTTCCTTCCATGTTTTGCCGCACAACCCGATTTCTTCATTTGCCTGCAGTGACCACAGAGCTGGAATTATCTCAGCCAGGGGAGCACTTCCCTCAAGAACTGAAGAGAGCCAAATGCCCCCAGAAGATGATTTTAGCCCTGTGAGAAGCTGCTCTAATACCTGCAGTGTATCTTGGTGATGTACTGCTGTGCCTTGGGTTCTGTTTGAAGAACTAGCTGGTGTTGGGGAGCATTGTGTAGATTTGTTTGCACTCAGCTGAGTTATTCCCAACCAGGAGGCTCTGCTGGGAACCCCAGGACTGTATTTCATTGTGATGGAAAGGTGGTACCATTCCACCAACACCAAAACCAGCCCCTTTTGCTCTGATGGGATAATTGCTGTGATCCCTGCCCACAGGGTGAGATGCTGCTGCACACACCACAGGAGCCAAGAAATTAAAAATAAAGCTGTCCACCCTTGAGAGAATTGCTCCATTTCTATCCTCAACAAGATAGCAAACTAAATTTAATTCAAGTCAGAATTCCCTCACAGAGTGGCTGCAGCTGACTGCCTGTGGGAATCCTGGAAATGATGCTGGAAGGGACAGGGCTTGAGAATTTGGGGACAAGGAGTCAAATCAATCCCTTCTATGGGATTGAGACCAAACCAAGGAGCTGCAAAACTTTAACCTGGCAGGCTGGGAGAGGAGAAGGCTCCAGGGAGAGCTCAGAGCCCCTTCCAGTGCCTGAAGGGGCTCCAGGAGAGCTGCAGAGGGACTGGGGACAAGGCATGGAGGGACAGGACACAGGGAATGGCTCCCACTGCCAGAGGGCAGGGCTGGATGGGATATTGGGAATTAGGAATTGTTCCCTGGCAGGGTGGAGAGGGGCTGGAATGGAATTCCCAGAGCAGCTGTGGCTGCCCCTGGATCCCTGGCAGTGCCCAAGGCCAGGCTGGAAAATAATCCCTGCTCAGAGCTGCAGCAATCACAGCTCTCACAGGAGCTCCAAGGCAGAGAAACCTCTTTAGAAGCTGAGAGCTGCAGAGCAGCACTTCCCTCCCAGTTAATTTATTTCCAGCTTCTGCTTTTTTCAAGAGGGATTCTCCTGTGATCAGTTATTCCTTGACAGTTCCCTGCTTTCCCTGGGAAGCCAGGCTCCTCCAGCAGTGCCAGGCAGCAGAGCTGAGGCACAGCCTTCCCTGGCAAGGGGATTGCAGGAGAGCCTGGGGCTGCTCAGCCCTTTCCTCAGGCAGCCAGCACGGGGAGCTTGGCCACAGCAGCTGGGAGGGACAGAGGGATAAATCAGGGCAGTCACCAGGGAGCATTGTCCCCCCTGCTCAGCAGAGCTGTTGAACCCACAGCCACCAGCTCTGGCTATTTTCTACCAGAGCTTCTGGCCACAAAAACTTGTGACCTCAAAAAAAGAAAAAAAAAAAGTAATTTCTAGATCATTCCAGCAGCAGAAAAACACACACAAACCTGTGTGGACCCCCATGTACTTCCCTCTTAAGGATAAAGAGATGAATTTGCTAAGATTCAATTTGCTGCTGAAAACTCCCTCCCCCCCAAAAATTAATTAAAACTACAGCGAGATACTCTGCTATCTAAAAATATGGGGAGGGAAAAAAAATCAGATTTCACATTAGCATTTTGGTTTTAGCAGTTCAGCAGTGAATCCATAGATTGTTAGAACCACCAGCAATTGATTCTTTTATTACCAGCTACCTGCTGAGAGCTGCCTGTGTTGATGTTTCACTGACAGCAGAACACTTCCTACACTGTTATTACCTTAAACCACTTGGAAAAATAACATATCCAGGAGGCTGCCATGAAGCCATCCTGGAGATGGGACTGCCATCAGTGATGCTGACATTTCAGGGGGTATTTAGGGCACCACGTGGGGTTAAACCATCTGTAATGGTTTAAAACAAGTTCAGTCAATCAGAGCACTGGAAGCCTTCCAGCGGGCAATGGTGGTTTTCTTGTCACTGGATGGTAGAAATGGGGTAGAAATTATCTTTATGGACACCCAGATCACACTGGGACCATTCCCTCCTCTCTGCCCAGCAGGCAGTCAGGAGAAGAAAAGCAGGGAGAAAGCAGGTGGGCATCCAGGGAAACCTCTTTGGGTGCCTTGAAACCAGAATGAGCCCACAAAACATTTCCACATCAGCACCAGAGGGTTCCCCCTCAGCCCCATCAGAACTACTGTTCACCTGAAGGGTTTCTCACGAGCTGATTGAGAAGAGGTTGTCTCCACAGGTCCCTGGAGACATCCCTGTCCCAGACAGATCTTCAGGATGCTCTTCTCTCCAAGAGCACACCAGTTCTAGCAGTAAAAACACACAGTGTTAGCTTAATGGTTGGACTGGGTCCCAGGAGTCTTTCCCAACCTCAGTGATTCTGTGTTTCCACAAAGAGTGGCCTGTGAAGTTTCTGCTCCTCTTTTCCACACCTATAAATTCTGTGGGCTAAAGGACCAGAAGAAAAAGAGCAGCAGAGAGAGCCCAGCTCCCCAGCACCACAGAATTCCCACAGAAGCTCTTGCTGCAAAAGGGTGTGAGCACAAAGCAGACACAGAACTTGCTACAAGCAGGAGAAGGATGGAAAAGCAGGATTTTCCAAAGGGAATGGGCTGAGAGGGGGTGCTATTGCCAGGCTTACACACCTGAAGCAGCCAACATGGCAAGAACAGCCTGGAGTGGGCTGCAGGGTACTGGGCTTTACCAGGCCCATGGTGGGAAGGGGATAATGTTGAAGATTGCAATGCAAGTTGTTTTCCATTCCCATCTGTACGGCAGATTACCTTTGTCAAGTGGGCAGTTTGCCTTTGAGTGACCACACTCACACCTCCCTCGGGAGGGGACATTGCTGATAACAGACTATTGAATGTCACTGCATGGCTGATAAGAACTGTAACATCCCATTGGGAGATGCTCCGCCCAGAGGGAGGAGCCAAGCATTGCTACCCGGATATAATCCAGAGGTTTTGGAGACACCAGCACGGCTTTCTCCACGGGATTCCCCAGAGGAACAGCAGCTGCCTCTCCTTCCACTGGATCTTCAGAGGAAGAATCCATCCTTCTCTACAGGACCCCCTTGCTCCAGGAGAACCAGCCCTGACACTGCAGGAGGGCTGCAGCCACATTTCCAATGGGACTGCCACCAACATCCTGACCCACAGGGTGTCAGGTTGGGTTCTGACTCTGTCAGTGTTGTTCTACTGTACTGCATTGTTTATTTTATCCTTTTATTTTTTTTCCTTCCCCTATTATTTCCTGCTTCCATATTTTTGCCTAAAAGCTCCTTAATTTCAAATTTATAGCAATTCAGAGGGGTGGGGAGGGTTTACCTTCTCCATTTCAGGGGAGGCTCCTGCCTTCCTTAGCAGACTCCTGTCTTTCCAAACCAAGACAGGTCAGTAAGACAGAAACACTCCAGATTAATTCTGAATATGCAGCAATTCCTTTGGAAATGTTGGCTTTGGGGTAGAATTCCTGCACATGGAGATCTCTTGGATCACCTGCCCATGATCCAGGGCAGTTGGAGAAGGATCCCAGCGTCCCTCCTTAGGCCCAGATCCCCCTGAGGAGGGGATCCCCTTGAACTTGAGAAGGGAAACAAGGACTGATGGCTTTCAAAGGGAAGAGCTGCCCTGTTGAGGAGTGGATTGCATGATCTGAACCAGAAGCAGGAGGTCTCCTGCCCTCTCACCCTGCTCCAGGCCCATCACTCTGTGGGACATCAGCTCCCAGCCCCACAGGGAGCAGCTCAAGGTCACACAGGGAAATGATGCACAGGCAGGAAGGCAGGAACAGGGCAGAAAAAGACTTTAAAAAACAAAATGGAAAATAAAAAGTTAAAAACTAAGTGGCAGTTGTTAATTGTTCAGTGTTTCAGCTACTTTCTCCTCAAAAAAGAGGAATTCCTGGGGCTGGAGAACACTCCAAGGAGCCGGAGGAGGGCCTGATCCTCTCAGTGCTGTGGGAAGCCTCTGGAGCCCAGCATCTGATTCCAGCTCAGCCCTTTCAAGGCATGGAGGGTCCCAGGTGGGTTCCTGTTCCTTGTTCTGGTTTGGGGGGCTGCTTTCAGGCAGACAGGAGGTGCACAACTCCTGGAGTTCAGCATTCCTGACCTCCTGTCCCTCAGGTCAGTGGGACCATCACCAGCACATCCACATATCATGGGCAGAATCACACACCTCAGCTGGCATGCCACTGAGGGGAGGAGGAATCCTCCACTCTGGGATATGCTGTTGAGCACCACTGCAGCCAAAAAATGAGTTACTGAGCTCAGCATCTTAGACTGAAACCTCCAGGAGCCTCTTTCCCATCCTTCCAGCCTCTGCAAGTAGTGGAGAGCCACAGGCCACCAGGACCAGGCCAGCATGACTTGGAGTCCCAGCCTGGTGGGATAAGGGACACCAAAGCCACACCTGCAGCAGCTCCACGAGCCAGAGAAACTGGAAAGGGATGGGGGTGCTCTGGTACCCCAGGGCTGTAGAGAAAACAGCTCTGAAAACTGCATGCCCAGAGCAGCCTCCCATCTTTGCCCTTCTTTGAGGGGATGGCAGAGCTGGGTTTATCCATCCCCTTCTCCATGGGGATGGCAGAGCTGAGTTTATCCATCCCCTTTTTCTGTGGGGATGGCAGAGCTGGGTTTATCCATCCCCTTCTCTGTGGGGATGGCAGAGCTGGGTTTATCCATCCCCTTCTCCATGGGGATGGCAGAGCTGGGTTTATCCATCCCCTTTCCATGGATAAGGCAGAGCTGGGTTGATCCATTCCCTTTTTCTGTGGGGATGGCAGAGCTGGGTTTATCCATCCCCTTTACATGGGTATGGCAGAGCTGGGTTTATCCATCCCCTTTTTCCATGGGGATGGCAGAGCTGGGTTTATCCATCCCCTTTCCATGGGGATGGCAGAGCTGGGTTGATCCATTCCCTTTTTCTGTGGGGATGGAAGAGCTGGGTTTATCCATCCCCTTCTCTGTGGGGATGCAGAGCTGGGTTTATCCGTTCCCTTTTTCTGTGGGGATGGCAGAGCTGGGTTTATCCATCCCCTTTACATGGGTATGGCAGAGCTGGGTTTGTCCATCCCCTTCACATGGGTATGGCAGAGCTGGGTTTATCCATTCCCTTTTTCTGTGGGGATGCAGAGCTGGGTTTATCCATCCCCTTTACATGGATATGGCAGAGCTGGGTTTATCCATCCCCTTTACATGGATATGGCAGAGCTGGGTTTATCCATCCCCTTCTACGTGGGGATGGCAGAGCTGGGTTTATCAATCCCCTTCTACGTGGGGATGCAGAGCTGGGTTTATCCATCCCCTTTTTCCATGGGGATGGCAGAGCTGGGTTTATCCATCCCCTTTTTCTGTGGGGATGGCAGAGCTGGGTTTATCCATCCCCTTTTTCCATGGGGATGGCAGAGCTGGGTTTATCCATCCCCTTTTTCCATGGGGATGGCAGAGTTGGGTTTATCCATCCCCTTTTTCCATGGGGATGGCAGAGCTGGGTTTATCCATCCATCCATCCATCCATCCATCCATCCATCCATCCATCCATCCATCCATCCATCCATCCATCCATCCATCCCCTTTTTCTGTGGGGATGGCAGAGCTGGGTTTATCCATCCCCTTCCACGTGGGGATGGCAGAGCTGGGTTTATCCATCCCCTTCCACGTGGGGATGGCAGAGCTGGGTTTATCCATTCCCTTCCACGTGGGGATGGCAGAGCTGGGTTTATCCATCCCCTTTCCATGGGTATGGCAGAGCTGGGTTTATCCATTCCCTTTTTCTGTGGAGATGCAGAGCTGGGTTTATCCATCCCCTTTTTCCATGGGGATGGCAGAGCTGGGTTGACCCATTCCCTTTTTCTGTGGGGATGCAGAGCTGGGTTTATCCATCCCCTCCCCATTGATGGGTGTGCATCAGCGGCTGCAGGGCTGTGGGAGGTGCAAGCGTGCCTCAGTCAATTCCCAGCCTTTCAGCCTAACAACACCTCAGGGGGCGCGGGCTGCTTCCCCTGGCACGGAGAAAAACAGCAGGGAAAGGAATGATCCGGTCGATACAAACTGAAAAGGAAAGGGGAGGGGGGGAAAAACAAACAACAAACCCCACCCCAAAGCCTCCGCAGCAGGAGGTGAAGGAAAAAACAACGCCTGGGAAAAAAATACATCAATAAATAATTGAATGTCATTTTCTTTGGCACCAGGCAGATAAATCTCAGAATGGTTTGGATTGGGAGGGATCTGAAAGCTCATCCCATTCCACCCCCTGCCCTGGGCAGGGACACCTTCCACTATCCCAGGGTGCTCCAAGCCTTGTCCAACCTGGCGTTGGACACTGCCAGGGATGGGCCAAGCCTATGTCAGGGCCTCACCCCCTCACAGGGAAGGATTTCTTCCTAAAAAAGAGAATTATTAAGGATGGATGGTTGATGGTGAGGATGCTGGAGCAGGGATGCTGAGCAGAAGCAGAGGAAAAGGGGATTGGGCTGCACCAGTCCTGGGGGAAGGTCAGCGCCACCTGACCCCACATGTGTGCCACACAAAAACACCCAACAGTGGAACCAGCCATTGATCTTGTGATGATCATCCCAAAAGTGACACCACAGGAGTGGGAATACAGGGAGTAGAGGACAGCAGGCATTTCCCATGGGATGGAAGAGAGGATGCCAGCTCCCACATACACAGGATTCCTTTAGAGCAGGATAATGGTGACCATCCCTAGACAAGAAGCTTTTACACCTGAGTGTAAAAGAAGAAGCAGCCTGTCCAACAGCCTGGACTGACCCACATCCCCAGCTGGGGAGCCAGGAATGCTGGCGGGATCCCATTCATCCCATTACGATGAACTTTGCCAGAATTTGGGGATATTCAACTGTTGGAACTCAGCACATCCCTCTGGATGTCCAGAGTTGCCAAGGACCCCATCAGGGGACTCGGAGACCCTGGCACGCTGCCCAGAACACCTGGGGATTTGATTTTGACCCTTGGAGCAAGTTACCAGCTTTGTATGAGGACGTGAAAGTCACACAGGTTTGAGTGGTGTAATAATAAAATATTCACAGGGTGAAAGTGTAGATTTTAGGATTTTTGGTATGGGGGTTATGGGGACAAGATGGAGGAATCAGGGCGTGTCTTGCCTTTCTTCTTTCTTCTTCTTGTTCTCCATTTTCTGCAGTGATGTTGGCACTTTGGGATTGGTTTAGAGTAGAAGTGCACTGTCTGACATGGGTGATAGGTATTGGGAATTAAGGGTAAATATGATATATGTAGTTTGTAGTATAAAAGGACAACACCGCCTCGAGGGCGGTCAGAGTGCCTGTGGCTGCCCTGCTGAGCAGATCTCAGCTGGACAGAAAGAAAATTTTATAGATAAGAATTAATAAACAACCTCAAGACCGAAAAGTGAAGAGTCCGGACTCTGCTGAAGCAGAGACATCCTGCGCATCTCGGGGCAGCAAATATCAACAGCCAACCCGAGCTTCAACCACAGAAAAAGCTGTGCTTTGAGAACAGCACTCAGCAGGGAAGCACAGACCTTGTGGAGGTCACAAAACCCCTCCACAGCCAGACACCTCTGCCTTTGCCCTTTGCCCAGCAGCGCCGGCTCCACAGCCGGACACCGCTGCCTTTACCACTTGCCCAGCAGCGCCGGCTCCGCAACCTGGGCTCGTGGCTCGCTGTCCCAGCTGGAACTGGGATGCTGTGGGCTCCAGAGCAGAGCCCCAGCCCAGCCTGGCAGCAGGCAGAGCCCAGGGCTGCCTCAGCGCTCCCAGGGTGCTGCCACCCCTCCCGGAGCCATCCACGTGCTGGCTCCCGTGCCGCGAGGCGCCCGTGCGGCGCAGCCCACGCTCCGGCAGGCAGATGATGTTTTTCTGAATGCATCCCCATCTCTAATGAGACATTACTCACAAGCTGCGGAATAAAATGGAATAATAGCATCTCTGGGCGTTAGTCATGCTTTAAATGCGTACCTTTCAGAGCAGGAGGGGATTTGATAGGATAATCTTCCAAGAGACACGTAGGAAGCTTTCATTGAGGGACACGGCCCCAGCGGCAAATTACAGCTTGCTGCTCTTCGTGCTGCTGTGCTGAATGATGCTGTCAGGGGGGGACCAAACGTGGGCCAGGGGGGCCCACGACCCCCTGCAGAGCGGTTTGGGGCAAGACAACAGGATCTGGGAGTTTTGCCAGCTCCAGGTGCCACAATTCTTTCAGCTCTCAGTGCCAGGCCATGCCTGACCACAGTCACACAAGGGCTTTTTCTTCCCTTTGCCCTGCTCTCCCACCCCGGCATCCTCGGTGGATGTGCTCCCTAGCCAAACAAACCCTGTGTGGCTGGGAGGGAACACGGGCTGCTGCAGAAGAATAAACTCATTTTGCACATGTGGAACCAGGCCCCAAAGCTCTGGGAGCCAGGAATGCTGCAGCCTCCCGCAGGCACCGCGCTCGGGATGCCTCACCAGAAGGGGCCAGGAGTGCTGCAGGGAAGCTGGCTGGGTTGGGAGAACGCAGCTTGGCCCCAAAACCACGTCTGTTTGGATGAGCCCCCACAAGGAGCAGGAACCCACTATGCTGGGAAAGCCCAGCATGCTGAGGTGTGCCCTGGGGCAGCTCCCTGGGCGAGACAAGGCGGCTCAGCACCGGCACCGCCGTGCTTTGTTTGGGAAAATCCATCACAGGATCCCAGCCCTGCGGTGAGCAACTCATCCCTCCTTTCTTTACCCACATTTGAGGCACGCTGAAGGCTGCCAGGCAATCTTTGCTGGGTGCTCAAGGAGATGGAGAGGAAATTTGGTTCCCAGTCAGAGGCTCTTAACCAATTTCAGCCGCAGAGCAGCGCGAGAGAGAAACAATTCCGTGCAATTCCCCGGAATTGGGTCCGGCCGACCCCAGAAAGGCTCCTGGCAGGGCTGAACAAAACACAGCAGAGTAGGTGAGGCCCAAAGCCTCCTGTCCTGCCCCAGGGAAGAGCCCCTCCACCTGCCTGAGGGGGGTTTTGTCCTTAGTGGCTGCCAGCCCCAGGGCAGCGCAGTGGGGACACTCAGGGGACACTCAGGGGACACTCAGCTCTCAGCCTTCAGCTGGAGGTGCAAAGGCTCCAGCTCTGGTAGAAAACACAGGCAGCCTCCAGGAAAGCAAAAACTCACCCTGTGCCCTTCTCCAGGGACGTCTTGTATTACAAAAAAAAAAAAAAAAGAGCAAAATAGGGTAGAGAAAAGCAAAAAGGGAAGGGAAAGAGTCACATAAGGATGTCACAGTTCTCCCAGTGAGAGCAGCTCCTCAATCACGGGTAAGATATGAGCAAGCCTGCACACCACCTGTGTGGCAGGGGATGAGGTCTGGGGGTCTCCCAAAGCCCTAGAAGGGGATTAAAGCCACCCTGTCTTCACGTGATGGACCCATAAAAACACATGGGGCATAACTCAGGTCCCTTCTGAACCTCCAGTGGTGCCTCAAATCACCCCAAAGAAGGAAAAATCTCCATTTTCCTATGGCAGTGCTACACCTGCTACAACACCAGTGCAGAAATTCAGAACAGCAAGACCCAAAATACTCCCTGTCCTTTTCTTTTTGCATCCACATAGCGAATTAATTTGGAACAGCAGCAGCTAATTGATGCCACAGAGAATTTAACAGCAGCACTGGTGACCCCTGCACACCTCCCTGGTCTCTGCAGGCACATCAGGCCCTGGTCCCTGCTGCAGGAAGCAGGTGAGAAAGCAACAACTTCCCCTTTAAGCTAAATCAGGGTGAAAGCAAAAAATGAAAAGAGTGCCCTGCACGTTTCCAAGCATGAGACTCCCATACAAATGGTCCCCACAATGTTTAAACCATTTGGGCTCCTTCCTTATGCTGTTTCTAAGTTTGAAGAATGCCTGCTGGGGATGATTAATATTCCTCCTCCTACACTTACCCGTTACTCCTGACAGCAAAAATTAAAACAGGAGCTTCTCTTCATTCAACCCCGGCCCACAGGAACGTGGTTACATGGGGAGAAGCTGCTAATAAAAAAGGGAGAAGGTTTGTAAATCCGCCGCATTCACAGGCGGCAGAGGTGTGGCTCTCATTCAGCATCCCCGCTGCATGAAAACTCCCTCACCTCCTCCCGGCGGGATGCTCGGCACCAGCGCTGCTCAGACAGCTCCGGGGAGAAGGCGGGGGCGGGCAGAGCCTGGATCCGGGTGCCCGGCCCGGAGGGGATGGGGATGCCCTGTCACAGACATCTTTTATGGAAAAGCCTTTCCTTAGGATTTTTCCTCCTGAGAAGCTGAGAGGCCTCAGGAACAAAATGTAAACAATGGTTATCTGCTGCTGTGGAATGCAACAGGTGGATCTGTGATTGGTCTCATAGAGCTGTTTCTAGTTAATGGCCAATCACAGTCAGCTGGCTTGGACTCTCTGTCCGAGACAGAAGCTTTTGTTATCATTCTTTGCTATTCTATTCTTAGCCAGCCTTCTGATGAAACTTTTTCTTCTATTCTTTTAGTATATTTTTAATGTAATATATATCATAAAATAATAAATCAGCCTTCTGAAATATGGAGTCAGATCCTTCTCTCTTCCCCAGTCCGAAAACCCCTGTGAACATGGTCACAATGCCCGGCATGGCAGGGATGGGGATGCCCGGCAGGGATGGGGATGCCTGGCACGGTCCGGCAGGGATGCCTGCGGGGTCTCTCCAGCCTGGCCCGCACCAGTTGCTGCGGGCACCGCCCAGGAGCAGCCAGCAAGAGGGAAGTGGATAGGAGCCATCCCAGAGCCTTCCAAAGTCATCTCCTCACTGTGCTGCTGTTCCTGCCCTCAGCTCTGCTCCTTTCACCCAGGACCAAAGCATTCTCCTCAGCCAAGCCCTGCCGGCAGCAGTGAGAGGAGAGGGAGAAGCTCGGTACCAATCCATGGTCAGCCCCACCAGCCCTGCCCGTGCCTCCATCCCTGGGATGCAGTGGAGATCTCCATCCCTGGGCATTTTCCCATGACCCTGGAACAGCCTGGGGTGAAAGAGGCCTTTGCAGCTGCCCCAGGGACACAGGAGCAGCTTTGTCACCCAGGGTCTGCTTTCAGAGAAGGCTCGTTCTGCATGTGGGGTGGCCATGACCTGTCACTACCACGAGACCTTCATGGGCTCCACCTCAAACACATTCAAAACCCATCAAAGACTCTTCAGGGTTGTGCAGAATCCTGAAATTGGATGTTACAGGTACCCCCTGCCATGCTCAGAAGAGTTTGTGCCCATCACATGCAAGCCCTCAGCTCCCTATAGAAATGGTTCTCCATCAGTTTGGCCCATTTATTTTTTGGGCAGGGATAGTGGTTTGCCTTTCCTTTGTCCTCCTTGCATGGAGGGCTGGGGAAGTAAATTTTTCCTCCGTGCTTCACCATGTGGCTTGGCTACAGCAGATCTCCAAATTCCAGAGGGCAGAGTTAACTCTGAGTCTGGAAAGCTTCAAGGGACATCGTGCAAGCGACACTTACACAACCCTAATGAGCCAGAGATGTCCTCAAGATAAAAAAAAAAATTACAAATTACAAGAAACCATATTAATTGCAGCCCTTTCTCTTCAATTAGCTTCCCTCCATTTAAAAGAAGGAATGAGAGATCAGAAATTCCAGGCAAGCCTGAGAAAATGGGTGTTCCACAGCAGCTGAATGGGGCTTGGAGCACCCTGGAATAGTGGATGTGTCCCTGCCTGGAAGAGCTGCGAGG
Source organism: Molothrus ater (assembly GCF_012460135.2). Classification (NCBI taxonomy): domain Eukaryota; kingdom Metazoa; phylum Chordata; class Aves; order Passeriformes; family Icteridae; genus Molothrus; species Molothrus ater. The sequence continues at coordinate 2,073,321 of NC_050484.2, forward strand.
TCACTTCCAACCCAAACCATTCCATGATCCCAAGTGTTCTGCCCTGGGAAGGATGGTGGAGATTCCCTATCCCCACCATGACATTTGGATGGCCTCAGACTCGGCAGGTCTTTAACAAATCGAGTTAATCGGTGCCTCACACCAAGCACCTTCCCGGGGCGGGGCGGGTGCAGAAACAGCGAGGAACAACGGCGCTCCTCTTTAATGAGGATAAAGATCAAAATGAAGTCAATTAAGTCTGCCGCTGGTGACATTTGTCTAAGCACATGAAAATTGGTATAAGCTGAAGCAAGACAAGTTGTTTGAACTCCGTGGGCAGGATTATTTCTCTTTTTTCCCCCCTTTCAAAATCAGTTTTTCATGATGCATTTCAATTCCGTTTCCCTGCGTTACTGGGTAGGGTTCAAGGGACATGTGGGACAGATTCCACTCGACAGTTTGTAAACAGCTGACGTGGGAGGGAGAGGGCACTCGAGCTATTGGAATTGTTTTCATTCAAAAAAAAATTTTGTAAATTAATTCCTCCCCCATCTGCCTGCTCTAAACAGCGCGGAGCCGCGTTCCTCCCCTCGGAGCGGCGCACGCAGACAGATGTGCCTTCTGTTCCTCCCCAACATCCAGGCTGCGCAAATGTCAAGGTGCTAATGAGCTGAACAGGAGTCAGCCGAGGACAAGGGAGTGCCAGGAGCCTTCCAAAGCTCCTCCACAGCCTTCCAAAGGCTCTTCTGCAGCCCCCGGGCAGGGACAGCAGCAGGAATTGGGGCTGAGCCGTGTGGGATGCCCAAGGAACAGCATCCACAGGCTCACACACTGATGGAGCTCTGTGAGCAGGGACAAGGGACCTGAGTGTCCTGTCCGTGCTCCTTCTGTGTCCTTCCCAGCCCAGGACATTCCCTGCTCCTTCTGTGCCCTTCCTAACCCAGGGTACTCCCTGCTCCTTGTGTGTCCTTCCCAACCCAGGACATTCTGTGGTTCCACGTCAATCCAGCCTGCCTGGAGTTTAAAATCTCTGTTTACAATCTCTATTTTGGGGCTGAACACCAGCCCCGTGCCCTCCAGGGTGGCACCAACAAATCGAAGGTTTCCTCCCTTCCCTCAGGGGAGCCAGACCTGTTACATCCCTCACACTTCCATCAATACTTTCCCATCTCCATTCCCCCCTCCTGGAATATACATCCCTCACACTTCCATCAATACCTTCCCATCTCCATTCCCCCCTCCTGGAATATACATCCCTCACACTTCCATCAATACTTTCCCATCTCCATTCCCCCCTCCTGGAATATACATCCCTCACACTTCCATCAATACTTTCCCATCTCCATTCCCCCCTCCTGGAATATACATCCCTCACACTTCCATCAATACTTTCCCATCTCCATTCCCCCCTCCTGGAATATACATCCCTCACACTTCCATCAATACTTTCCCATCTCCATTCCCCCCTCCTGGAATATTTTAAGCCCCAGGACAGGGATGTCGCTGAAGCCCTCTTTGCTCAGGTGGTGCCTGGGTGCAGCAGGACCCGAGTGCCCACCCTGCAGTCCCAGGGATGCTCCAGCCCCTCAGGCTGGCTCTGCACCTGGGTGAGAACACCCAGGCACAGCCAGAGCGCTTCTCCACCAGGCACCAGAGCTCTCCTCTCCAGACTGGTGGGAATGAGAGGTAATTAAATGTTATTTCTCGCTATTATTGCTTCCCCTGCCTCTGTGAGCAGCTGTCTCCTGGCTCTCTCTCACATTTGGAGCTTGCTGGAAGCATCCCTGCATTGCCCTTCCTGCTCTCCAGCAAGCTGCTTTTCCCAAGGACTCCCTTCTGCATCTCCCTGCAGGAAACACAGAAAGCGCTGCTGCCTCCTCCACTGACTCATAATCCTTCCCTCAAACATACAGATTATTTAAACACAAGCAGGGATTTCATGCCAGGGGCTGCAGAGCATTAAAATCCACCATCTTCTCCTCAGCATGCCCAGTTCCAGCACCCAGAAACAGAACCAGGGAGGAGCAATCGCTCTTCCAGCCCTGAGATGGAGCCCAGAGCCTTCCCCTCGGTGGGAAAACACAGCCAAGGCAGCTCAGCCTGCTCCTGGAAGCAAAACCCAAACCCCTCGTGGTACTGGGTTGTAGGGTCACCTCCTGGGCACCAAAAAAGCTGAGGTTGTACCATGGTGGCCCAGGGTGAGCTTGCTCTTTTCCTTGGCCTCCTGGAAGCCTCAAGAAAGCCACATTTCACCCACACCTATCAGCAGGCAACAGTACAGAGATCCAGAGTCCAGATTCCCAAGAAATAAGCTAATTGGAATGCAAAAAAAAAGAAAAAAGAAAAAAAAACCACCAAAACCAAACCAACCAACCAAAAAAAAAAAAAACCCAAAAAAAAAATCCCCAGAAGCACTGCAGGATGTTCCCAATTACAAGATCCAGGCAAACACTCTCTGAGACACCAAGGAGCAAACACAACTCCCCACACCTCACTGCACTGTCCCAGCAAGCCCCTGGACCAGCCCATCTCCACCTCCCTCCCCAGCAGGTCCCATCCCTCCCAGGGAGCTCTTCCATCCTAAAAACCCAGCAGGGCTCCTCACCTCTGCCTCATGCAGCTCCAGGAGTATTAACAGCCGCACAAAACACTCCCCAAAGGCTTGCTGCAGCCCTGCCCTTCCCTTTAAACCTTTATTCAACAGGTTTTCATGGGCATTTGATTACAGCCTGGGTCAGTAATGAGGCACCTGATTAACCCCTTCCAGGCAGGAGTGAGGTGGGATGTGCTCACCCTCCTGCTGGGGGTGAGAGGGTTTTCCCTGCCCTCTTGTAAATCCATCCCTGCCAAAAGAGCAGGGGAGGGATGGGGCCGTGCTCTGGCAGCTGCTGGGTGGCTCTGGGGCCACCAGACCCAATGGGATGGGGTGCAGAACACCAGGGAGTGGTGCCACAGCTGCCAGAGCCCCGTGTGCCCCATGGCATGGCACGGTTTTAGAGTGAAAAGAAGGAAAAAGCATCTGGGAATCTGCAGCCAGGCCATACTGCTCACTGTGGTCATCACCATCCCTCATCCCTGAGCTGCTGCGCTCCAGCACCGTCCTCTCCATTCCCTGGGAATTTTACTGGTGGAAAAGTCCTCACATGAAAACCCTTGGTACCAGGTCTGCCCCTGTGTGCTGTCAGTCTGTCTTTGCTCCATTCCTTCTTCTCCACGGGATTCCCCAGAGGAACAGCAGCTGCCTCTCCTTCCACTGGATCTTCAGAGGAAGAATCCATCCTTCTCTACAGGACCCCCTTGCTCCAGCAGAACCAGCCCTGACACTGCAGGAGGGCTGCAGCCACATTTCCAATGGGACTGCCACCAACACCCTGACCCACAGGCTGTCAGGTTGGGTTCTGACTCTGTCAGTGTTGCTCTAGTCTACTGCATTGGTCATTTTATCCTTTTATTTTATTCCCTATTAAAGAACTGTTATTTCTGCTCCCATATTTTTTTTGCCTGAGAGCCCCTTAATTTCAAATTTATAACAATTCGGAGGGGTTGGGGAGGGTTTACATTCTCCATTTCAGGGGAGGCTCCTGCCTTCCTTAGCAGCACCTGCCTTTCCAAACCGAGACAGATTTTTGATTCCACCCGATCAGCCCAACACAGGGAAGCTGCTGCACTCCCTCCCCTAAGAGAGGGATGGTCTTTATCATGGACTCAGTGCTGGCCACCTGTATTTTCTCTCCAGTGGGTTTTTCTCACGATTCCAGCGCTTCTCCAGCGATCCCTGAGTGCCAAAGTTGCCCCGTGCCTGCAGCATCCCCTGCCCCATTCCCTGCCCCATCTCCTCCCACATTCCCTGCCCCATTCCCTGCCCCATTCCCTGCCCCATCCCCTCGCTCCTGGCACAGCCTCCACCCTCCGGCTCGGTCATGGGCACCCAGCTCCAAACCCGGCATCTTTATCAGCAGGTGCTAAATTGCCGCTCCAGCTGCTGAATGCTGACAATTAACTCAATTAACATCTAAACAGATGCAATTTTTGAGGAAACGAACAACATTAATAACAAGCAAAAGGGGAAAAAGCTGCAATTACAAATGTGGATCAAAAAAAGCCCTGCAGAGAGGCGTGGGCTGGCAGGACCTACAGCTTGGTGTCAGAACCCAGGACATTCCTCTGGCTGCCCTGGATGACTCCAGACCCTAACAAAAGGCTCAGAGACCTTGGCACGGAGTCAGAAACACCTGTACCTTCAATTTTAGCCCATGGAAACAATTACCAACTTTGTGTGAAGATTTACAAGCCACCAGAGTTTGATTAGGATGATAGTGAATTTGTCACAGGGTGAAAAAGTAGAATTTTGGGGCTTTAGAATGGGGGTTCATAAAGAAAAATTTAAAAAATCTGGGCATGTCCTGTCCTTCTTCCTCTTCTTGTCCACCATCTTCTGCTGTGATGGTGACACTTCTGGGTTGGTTTAGAGCAGAGACAGACTGCCTAACATAGTGTCTGACCTCTTTCATGGACTAGAACCAAGAGAGCTTTCCCCTGGGGGGTTCTCTGCTTTTAACCCCCTGTGTTCTCAGAGGTATATCCATGTCCTCAGTGGCCACACCAGGTGCCAATATTCAAATCTCGGCACCTATTGGTTTGACCACCAAAAAACTCACTTCCTTTTCAAACCAGGACACATAGGTGATACGTATTGGAAAATTATTGCAAATAAAGTACACGTAGTTCTCAGTATAAAAAGTTAACACCACCCCAAGGGCAGTGGCTGTGCAGCAACCTGACCTGCTGGACAGATCTCAGAGAAAGAATTTTATAGATAAGAGAAAACAAACAACCTTGAAAAGCAGAACTGACAAATCTCAACTTCTTCAGTCGTGGGCTGGGAAAAAAGACTTTTTAATACTTTGGGAGCCATTTCTAGCAGAGCAAACCCAAAAGCTCGGGATATCCATCCTTCCTGCTGTTGGATGTGCCAGGGATGTGGAGCCACCTGTAGGATCCGTGCCCCGGCTCCTCCGCTGCCTCTCCCGCTGAAAAGGCGTTTCCAGGCAGGCAAAAGCTGCCACCCCCAATTAAACCACATCTCTGCCTTGCTCCGGCTCCGTGACCTTTTCCTGCCAGGAGTGACCTCCTGCCTGAGCTCCGTGTAGGACACAGGGACATCTAATGGCAGGAGAACAACACTGCGAACGGCGCGGCTTAAAAACCGCGGAGGCAGCAGCGCAAAATTGGATGAAAAGAGCGAATTGCCAGCCTGGAGCTGGGGCTGTGTCCTGGCCCCCACCCCTGCAGCTCTCAGCTCCTGGGAATGTTGTGGAATGAGATGTGGCTGCCCCAGAACGTTCGTGGAAAGGAAGATTTGTTGCTTCCAAAAAAAGCCTTTGTTTTTATATCCACAGCTGCTCCCTGCCAGCTCGAGTCTCCAGACTGCCCTCCTGGTGTGTCTGGGTTATCACAAAGCAGCTTCCGTAGGACCATGGAATCACAGTGTGGTTTGGGTGGGAAGGGACCTTGGAAACCATCCCATCCCACCCAAATCCATCCCAACCATCCATCCCATCCCAAACCATCCCATCCCACCCCATCCCACCCCATCCCATCCCATCCCATCCCATCCCATCCCATCCCATCCCATCCCATCCCATCCCATCCCATCCCACCCCATCCCACCCCATCCCATCCCATCCCATCCCATCCCATCCCATCCCATCCCATCCCATCCCACCCCATCCCACCCCATCCCATCCCATCCCATCCCATCCCATCCCATCCCATCCCATCCCATCCCATCCCATCCCATCCCATCCCATCCCTACAAAGCAGGGACCCTTCCCTGGGACCCTCTGTGACCCACAGACAAGGGGGTTCACAGCAGGCAGAGCCCTAAGTGCAGCTCTCTGCTCGGTTTAATGCTCAGATTAAATTTTAAAGAGCATTTAATTGGCAATTTCTCTGCTCTCTCCATCACTGCACATCTCCCTGTGCCAGTGCTTTTCCACGGGCAGAGGAGGAAGAAAAAGGTTTAAAAGGAACTGGATGGGTCTCCCCTCAAAGCCAAACCCCTCCTTTCAGAGGCTGAGGATGTTCTGTGTTGATTTGTGAGGGATCTGCCCTGGTTTTGTGGGGTTTGGAGATCGATTGTTTATGTGCATTTGCGTTTCCAGATGTCGGCACAGGGAAAAGGCAAAACCCAGACTTGGGCTTTCCACGTTCATTTTCCTTGCATTCAGGAGGAAAATAAAATATGCTGGGACAAGCAAGAATGTTCCCCTTTTTCTTTTCTTTTTTTTTTTTTTTTTTTTTTTTCCAGCCAATTCTCAAAATTCTGTAATTACCATTTAGGTCAGGGGTTTCTAAAGAAAGCAAACCCCAAATTCACGTGGAAGGAAGGACTGTGGTGTTTCACCCTGTTTGCCAATAAAGTGGGATTTCATCCCAATAATACCTCCCCAGGAAAAGACTCCACTTTGCTTAAACAGCAAAAGACTTGGCTGATAAATTTGGGGTTAAGGATACACAAGCTAGACAGGGTTTTGCCCTATCCCCAGTTTATACCTGTCCTTATTTCGGTGTAAATATGATTTCTGGAGCAATGCCCTGGGTCCTAGAGCCCACATCACAGCCAGCTGTTGACAAATCCAACCCACTGCTAGCTACCATCCTCTCATTTAATTTTTTGTTTTCTGTAATTAGGAGGTCTA